>NC_090223.1:6884033-7185491 GCF_024489055.1 Chanodichthys erythropterus
TCAATTTCCTTTCCCTATGTATAGATAAAACGTTATCAAAATTATTCCAGTTCGCATAGATCCACGGACACAACTAATCTTTCTGTATTATGCAGACCAGACAAGTGATTTGGCAAATATCACTTTGTAAAAAAGACTAAGCATCTGCACACACACATTCAAATGCACACACCTATAGACTAAAGAATGCAAGAATGCATTAAAGGTATTTGGTTTTCAGTTGGAAAGGTGCCTAAAGTAATAACTAACAATTCTTACAGCAGAAGTGATTCAATCAAAAACCTACTTTAGATCAATAGAGTTGCTGTAAAGTCGAAACAATCTCTGTCCATTAATTTTACTATTATCACTGCGAAGCTGCTTTGAAACAATCTGTATTGTGTAAAGCACTATATAAATGATGTCTTGACTTGATATTTACCAAGTTATGAAGTAAAATATCTAGCTTCCATATTCTACTTATGAATAAAACTGTAAAATTCTTGCAGTTAAAAAAGCTTACGCTACGTCCTATGCCTTCCCTATTCAACTGACAGAAAAAGCTTAACTGATGTGACAGCAGTTCCGTTTTTTCGTAAGTAGATGCTCAAATGCATCGTTTCTCTTCAGAAGGCCTTTATTAACCCCCCGGAGCAGTGTTGAGCACATGTTTATGATGAGTGGATGGATGTGGATGGAGACATTTTCTTCAGCTCATACTCATGACCATAAAGCTCAGATGTGTCAGGATGTTTATTAATATATCTCTGATTGTGTTCATCAGAAACAAGAAAGTGATATACACCTAACATGGTTTGAGTGTGAGTAAAGCTTGGGCTAATTTTCATTTCAAAGTGAACTAATCCTTTAAAGCATTTTTTGAAAACAGTACAAAACACTTGCAAACCTCTTTAAATGAACCAATCTTTCTCTGATGAAACGTGACATTTCTTTCTTTTAACCTGCATAGAAAACACCAGAAAATGATTTAAATGTGTATCTATATATATATATGCATATAGTATGCAACTGTAGTTCTCTCACCAATCCATAAGCCAGGGCAGGTATGTCTTTCCCTCAAGTATGATAGAGGTGTTGAACCATCCATAGCTGAGAAATGGACATGTAGATATGACACCAAGATCAAATAATCAAACTGAGCCTTAAACACCAGCACTTAAGAAATTAAATACAGTAGGTCTGTCCTGATTCAAAATGAATGTCCAGTTAAACTGAACATGTCTTGTACAGGACTTTTACATTGAAAACAATGTCAGCAATATCATTTATCAAACTTATAAATAGATGCAGGTGATCAGTACCTGTAACCCGGGAACATATCTAGTTCACGCTTAGTCAGCTGGCGAAAGCCCAACACAATGTTTTTAAATGAGGGGTCCTGTTTGAGATAGATACAAAATATGCCTGAAATTGAACATTGTTTCTGTTCAATGACATGCCATGTCAGCTGCATGCTACATGGTATTTCACACTACTATACATTTTAAATATCAAGCATTTTAAGGAGGGAATATTCTCACTGGTACAGTTTCAGTGCACAGGTTGTAGCCAGACTGAAGGAAGATTCCCATTTTCACTGAATCTGGAGAGCTGAGGAAACTCAGTAGATAGTCAAATGTCTCTTGGTTCCATTTACTGTGAAAATATAATAAAGACATTTTATCCACTACAGTATCGCTGAAAACATAAGGGTGATTTAACTGATTCAAATGCACTTGGATTTGACTGAAACCTCACATTTCTTCCACGTTCCGCTCGTCATTCCGATACGGCTGCCATAGTCCTCCTGCCCCATCGCTGGTGGTGAGTGGAGTGAAGACATCAGCATAAACCTCTATGATGAGGGGGGAGACCCGTTCGTGAAAGTGCTGGTAGATGCTCTGAGCGGTGGAGAGGCCGATGACCCCTGCTCCAATGATGCACACCTTCATGTCTGCAGAACACCTCTGTTTATCTGTTTCAATAAAGATATTGTGTGTTCTCAGGCTATTTGATGTCTGTATATGTTCTATGTAACATTTCTACATATATATATATATATATATATATATATATATACACAGCTATGGAAAAAATTAAGAGACCACTTAACATTGATTTCTTAACTTGGAGTGGTCTCTTAATTTTTTCCATAGCTGTATATATGGAAAGTATTCAGACCCCCTTAAATTTTTCACTCTTTGTTATATTGCAGCCATTTGCTAGTTCATTTTTTCCTCATTATTGTACACACAGCACCCCATATTGACAGAAAAACACAGAATTGTTGACATTTTTGCAGATTTATTAAAAAAGATAAACTGAAATATCACATGGTCCTCAGTATTCAGACCCTTTGCTGTGACGCTCATATATTTAACTCAGGTGCTGTCCATTTCTTCTGATCATCCTTGAGATGGTTCAACACCTTCATTTGAGTCCAGCTGTGTTTGATTATACTGATTGGACTT
Organism: Chanodichthys erythropterus; assembly: GCF_024489055.1. Classification (NCBI taxonomy): domain Eukaryota; kingdom Metazoa; phylum Chordata; class Actinopteri; order Cypriniformes; family Xenocyprididae; genus Chanodichthys; species Chanodichthys erythropterus. The sequence continues at coordinate 6,886,484 of NC_090223.1, forward strand.
GATTAGGAAAGCCACACACCTGTCTATATAAGACCTTACAGCTCACAGTGCATGTCAGAGCAAATGAGAATCATGAGGTCAAAGGAACTGCCGTAAGAGCTCAGAGACAGAATTGTGGCAAGGCACAGATCTGGCCAAGGTTACAAAAACATTTCTGCTGCACTTAAGGTTCCTAAGAGCACAGTGGCCTCCATAATCCTTAAATGGAAGACGTTTGGAACGACCAGAACCCTTCCTAGAGCTGGCCGTCCGGCCAAACTGAGCTGTCGGGAGAGAAGAGCCTTGGTGAGAGAGGTAAAGAAGAACCCAAAGATCACTGTGGCTGAGCTCCAGAGATGCAGTCGAGAGATGTGAGAAAGTTGTAGAAAGTCAACCATCACTGCAGCCCTCCACCAGTCGGGGCTTTATGGCAGAGTGGCCCGACGGAAGCCTCTCCTCAGTGCAAGACACATGAAAGCCCGCATGGAGTTTGCCAAGATGGTGAGAAATAAGATTCTCTGGTCTGATGAGACCAAAATAGAACTTTTTGACCTTAATTCTAAGCGGTATGTGTGGAGAAAACCAGGCACTGCTCATCACCTGTCCAATACAGTCCCAACAGTGAAGCATGGTGGTGGCAGCATCATGCTGTGGGGGTGTTTTTCAGCTGCAGGGACAGGACGACTGGTTGCAATCGAGGGAAAGATGAATGCGGCCAAGTACAGAGATATCCTGGACGAAAACCTTCTCCAGAGTGCTCAGGACCTCAGACTGGGCCGAAGGTTTACCTTCCAACAAGACAATGACCCTAAGCACACAGCTAAAATAAGGAAGGAGTGGCTTCACAACAACTCCGTGACTGTTCTTGAATGGCCCAGCCAGAGCCCTGACTTAAACCCAATTGAGCATCTCTGGAGAGACCTAAAAATGGCTGTCCACCAACGTTTACCATCCAACCTGACAGAACTGGAGAGGATCTGCAAGGAGGAATGGCAGAGGATCCCCAAATCCAGGTGTGAAAAACTTGTTGCATCTTTCCCAAAAAGACTCATGGCTGTATTAGATCAAAAGCGTGCTTCTACTAAATACTGAGCAAAGGGTCTGAATACTTAGTACCATGTGATATTTCAGTTTTTCTTTTTTAATAAATCTGCAAAAATGTCAACAATTCTGTGTTTTTCTGTCAATATGGGGTGCTGTGTTTACATTAATGAGGAAAAAAATGAACTTAAATGATTTTAGCAAATGGCTGCAATATAACAAAGAGTGAAAAATTTAAGGGGGGGGGAATACTTTCCGTACTCACTGTGTATATTATATATATATATATATATATATATATATATATATATACACACACACACACACACACACACACACACACACAGTGGGATGTGAAAGTGGGATGTGAATAATTTTAATAAAATAAGAGGGATAATAAAAAATGCATGTTATTTTTTATTTAGTACTGTCCTGAGTAAGATAATTTACATAAAGCATAACAAAATAGCTGAATTTATTAAAATAACCCCATTCATAAGTGTGTGAAGCATTGATTCTCAATACTGTGTGTGGTTACCTGATGATCCACGACTGTTTTTGTGTTTTGTGATGGTTGTTCATGAGTCTCTTGTTTGTCCTGAGCAGTTAAACTGAGCTCTGTTCTCCAGAAAAATCCTCCAGCTCCTGCAGATTCTTCAGTTTTCAAGCATCTTCTGCATATTTGAACCCTTTCCAGCAGTGACTGAATGATTTTGAGATTCATCTTTTCACACTGAGGACAACTGAGGGACTCAAACTCAACTATTAAAAAAGGATCAAACATTCACTGATGCTCCAGAAGGAAACACGAAGCATTAAGAGTCGGGGGGTGAAAACTTTTTGAATTTAAAGATCAAGGAATATTGTACTTAATTTGTCTTCCGGGAAACATGCAAGTATCTTCTGTTGCTTCCGAAGGGCAGTACTAAATGAAAAAAATATTTAAACAAAATAAGAAAAATTTGGACTTCTTTATCCTGTTCAAAAGTTTTCACCCCTCGGCTCTTAATGCTTCGTGTTTCCTTCTGGAGCATCAGTGAATGTTTGATCCTTTTTTAATAGTTGAGTTTGAGTCCCTCAGTTGTGATCAGTGTGAAAAGATGAATCTCAAAATCATTCAGTCACTGCTGGAAAGGGTTCAAATATGCAGAAGATGCTGGAAAACTGATGAATCTGCAGGATCTGGAGGATTTTTCTGGAGAACAGAGCTCAGTTTAACTGCTCAGGACAAACAAGAGACTCGTGAACAACCATCACAAAACACAAAAACAGTTTTGGATCATCAGGTGACCACACACAGTATTGAAAATCAATGGTTCACATACTTATGAATGGGGTTATTTTAATAAATTCAGCTATTGTTTTGTCTTGTGAACTAAATGCAAACATCTTTTATGTAAAATATATTACTCAGGACAGTACTAAATAAAAAATAACATGCATTTTGTATGATCTCTGCATTTTCACAGATTCTGCAAGGGTTTCCCAAACTTTTGCATCCCACTGTATATATATTATACATCAGGAATTACGTTTCCAGTAGTTGCAATGTTAATTCTTGATAACAACACTTCAATTTTATCTCGTTAAAATGCTAATTTTTGAAATTAAGAATTAGGCCGTGTGTCCACCTAAGCGATTTTAGCCAGCTGAAAACGCTAGGCGCTCTGCTTAAAACGGCCGTCTGTGAGCGCTTGAGCGCGCTTCTGCAGCGTAGCGTTTTTTCCGTTGAGATGCTTTGTTGCTATGATACGGAATATCCGCGGCACTGTTACTTATAACTGATTTTGCAGGTAATTTGTTTCAGGCTAAAAATGTTGACACAATGTGGAATTACTTGCTATGTATGTTCGGAGACCAGCAATATTAATTTCTCATCCATTTTGTTTCTGTTTGTTGATGTTGGAGTTGTATTTGTCCCGCCCCTCCTCCACTCTGATTGGACGGCTGGGTAAAAAGTGACAGTGATGAGCGCAGCGTTTTACTCAAAGTTGAACATTCTTCAACTCGAGGCGACCTGTAAAAAACGCCCAGCTCTCAGCGCTTGAACGTGAAAAAGACGCTCAGCGCCTCGTTACGCTCTCGGCGTTTTAAAAACGCGGCGTTCCCATTGAAAACAATTGAAAAAGTACGCTCGGAGCCGGAAAAAACGCTTAGGTGGACACACGGCCTTACGTTTCCACTAGTAAAAACTATAATTCTTGATTTCTGTAATTGTATTTTCACTAGTGAAATGTCTCCATAGGCTGCCATTTAAATTCAGTTGTTGATATCAAGAATTGATTTCTTACTAATTGAAATTCTAATTTTACATATCAGAAATACAATTCTTACTAGTAAAAATCTTACATTTTTACTAGATTAAAATTTTTTAAAGATCAATTTTTGATATCAATAATTACATTGTTACTAGTGCAAATATATAATCTTGATATCAACAATTTAAATGCTACCAGTAACAATGTTCATTTTTGATATCAATAATTTGTTACCATTTTAGATATCTGAAATTATATTGATATCAGAAATACATTTTCAGTTCTCAAAAATGCAATTCAATTGTTGATATCAAAACAAATGTTTCAACTGAATTCTTGATGTCAAAAATTCACATTTTTACTAGTAACAATGTAATTATTGATATAAAAAATATGATTTTTACTATTTATATGTGAAATTGGAATTTAAATTCTCGATATCAACAACTGAATTTAAATGGCAGCCTATGGAGACATTTCACTAGTGAAAATACAATTACAGAAATCAAGAATTATAGTTTTTACTAGTGGAAATGTGATCTCTAATATCAAGAACTGAATTGCTGATATCAAGAATGCATATCCTGAGAATAAAAAAAAGTCAAAACGGCTTTGCCATAGCCACATGTTTACAATCTGATGTGAAGGGCTTATTTTACTTTATTAAGTCTTACTTTCATAAAAATATGGACACATTTACAATTGCAACTAGGTTAGAGAGATTTATTTATTCTTATTAGTTGCTTTCTTGTTAGCTTTCTATATAGCTAGCTTAAATAGTAATGCATTGTTATGTCAAGCTGGAAATAATTACATATTTATGCATTTGGCAGACGCTTTCATGGCGAATCTTACATTTCATTCGCGTTATAATCGCTATATATTTTATAAAAGATCAGCTCCACTCACCCAACTTCTTTTTACCTCCAAAAAGAAATCGACGCTGTCCTTGACACGTCCTTCCTTAGCATCTCTCTCGCATGCACAGGTCTTAAGAAACGCGATTACATGCAGAAAATAAAGGAACTTTATCTCACATTAGACTGCGTGTCGTCTGCTGTGTCTCTGAAGTGGAGCTATTCGTGTTCGCCTACAGAATAGTCTTGATATTTTACATGGTTAGAAATAATGATAGTATGCTAGTGTCGTGCTGTTCCCAATTCAGTTTTGGTTTTGGTTTTGACGACTCACCTGAGCAGGGCGGCGCCACACAGGTGCTGTGCTAGATCATTGAGAGCTGGGCAATTAATATGACCAAAATATTATTATTACAACAAAATAAACAACGTCCGGTCGATTTTTAACATTCTCTAATCATGTCCGTATGAAAAGGTGCATTTCTCTAAGGCACGTCCATTACTGTGAAGATGCCGAGCACTCAGAAAGCACTAGTTTAATAATATATAATTAAAATAACTTTCCCCCCCCGACATATTCATAATCATTATTTTTGCCGGTGCTTTGCGGCAAGCTTTATGCGCGAGCTTGAACAGGCTAGTGTTATTATATTAAACAATTACAATATATACAGTGTTATTATATTAAACTTAAAATTTAATATAAACGTGCGACTAGTTGACTCACTAGCCTATTTAGCACAAGAACCGCTCAGTTTTTAAAACAAAAAGCCATGACACGTTAAATTGCATTGCATGTGCTATACATAACATGTGTAAGGAGTCAATTTTATCTTATTTTATTCCGTTTTTTAATTATCAGCATATTTATTAAATACAATACAGCCTGTATATAATTGATTCCATGAAAAAAATAAAATGTGTGTCTTTCTGAAGCACCTGCTAGCCTCTCCTATGCACCTGAGTGAGTCGAATCTTTTGAATCTGTTCACTAAAAAGATTTGTTCATATTCGTCCATTGATTCGTGCAGTTCCTCCAATAGGTGGCGACAAGTCTATTGTCATTGCATAAACTCCAACATAAACTCTAGTGGAGAAACAGTTTCACACAGATACCAGCACAATAATATTTTTTTTCCAGCTCTGTTTAGTTATTTTTATGAGTTTTAAAGGAAACTATGGAGGACCAAAACCTGCAAAAACAATAAATAAATACATACATACATAATTATACAAGGAAATGTTAAAAATAACGAGTATTTACAGTTTTATTTATTTATGTACAGTACAGTCCAAAAGTTTGAAACCACTAAGATTTTTAATGTTTTTAAAAGAAGTTTTGTCTGCTCACCAAGGCTACATTTATTTAATTAAAAATACAGATACAGTAATATTGTGAAATATTATTACAATTTAAAATAACTGTGTACTATTTAAATATATTTCACAAAGTAATTTATTCCTGTGATCAAAGCTGAATTTTCAGCATCATTACTCCAGTCTTCAGTGTCACATGATCCTTCAGAAATCATTCTAATATGATGATTTGATGCTCAAGAAACATTTATGATTATTATCAGTGTTGAAAACACTTGTGTACTTTTTTTTCAGGATTCCTTGATGAATAGAAAGTTGATAGTTTGTAATTGCAATTAAATAGTACACAGTTATTTTAAATTGTAATAATATTTCACAATATTACTGTTTTTTTTTACTGTATTTTTAATTAAATAAATGTTTAGGATTAAAGGACTTGATTAACTTAATCAGGTGCGTTTAATTAGAGTTGAAGCTAAACTTTGCAGGGCTGTGGCCCTCCAGGAACTGAGTTTGACACCTGCGGCATAGATGGACACCTCTATACCACCATCTGGTTATTTGGATCTGTGGATCATTCTCCCAAACAGCAGAGGCCCAGTCAAGAGCTTTCCCAGTTAGCAGAGACATTGTGAAGGCACACTTTACATCGTGGTTAAAGGAGTCAGGTTGCTTATCAAAATAAGAAATCCCCTGCACTTGTCAGCAGAGCAATCAGTAACGGATGTAAGGAATCAAACCTTCATTAGCAGCATTGAGATTGTGCAGATATAATCCTGAAAAGGCTTGAGTAACTCACTCTGATAAGCAAATGAGGCCTGTATTTATTGCTGGAAAAGTATTCTGTAATTAACTGGGCATTGAGGCAGAGTTAGAATCAATGTGCAGGAAGTTTATTAAAAGAACACAGCGGACAAATCTAAATCGACGAGCAAAAGGCATAATCTTGAAAACAGGCAGTGACTTGATAAGTCTAACCAGGCAAACCTAGCAAAAGGGTAATCCAAAAAACAATATTTAAAGAGACAGGCATATATACATATACGTAAGTCAAGATAATATGAAAGCACACTTACTCTCATCCCACAAAATCGCATTGTTTCGTTTTTAAAACTAAAACTGATGGCTAAAAGTTTGTACATCAATGCATTTTTTGGTTAAATTCTAATTTGCCGTTATTGTACTGTAATTGTGTTAATTTTTCCCATTGTAAGTTCATTGAGCAACTTGTTTTTTTAGAGTGTACAAATATGAAATATGCACATTTTGTTACATTACAGACGGCACGGAGGCAGAAGTAAAAGCAAGTAAGGTTGTTTTTATTGATAACAGCAATGAGCAGGTGAGTAAATGGTAGATTGAGAGTTTGATGTGATGAAAGGGAAATTATACTGTCCTTTGTTGCTTGTAGATGGAGTTCGTAGTAGACGATGTTGAAGACGGCAGACGGGGAACACTCACACACACGGAGAGAGGCACACAGGAGGAAGGTGGAGCCTGACGTGTCTGTGACACATTCTCCTTTTTTTGTGCACTAGTTCTCAGAGATCCTCAGAGTTTGTGTTTGTGAAACCACAGACAGATCAGATCTTCAGAGATGTTCATGAGCTAAACCAACATCACACTTCAGATATAGATGCTTCTCCGAAAGATAAATATATTTCTGTGACCGAAAACTAGCTTCACAGTAGCACATTAAAGGATGTTCTGGAAATATATATATTGTTTATTTCTTTTTGTCTGCTTAAAGCAAAGGTTTTTATTTGTTTGACAAATATGATAAACCATGGAGGTTTGGACAGCTCTGTGGTAATGCAGCATGGTTAAGATATTTCTGGAAGAGAAAATGAAACCACATGGGTGAAGGGTTCTAGTGGACCCAAGATCAAGAACCAACAAGAACTGAGTGCGGACTGGAGGGTCAGTCCTAGATTTGCGTGTTAGTGCCGAGAGTAAACACAGCTTCAGTCCACACTCAGACATCAATCACACTTCATCTCTGACATTACAATACAGGAGATGGGCAGAGTAAATCCATCCAAACAGTTTCCAGTAACATTTTGAATAATGTTTAATTTTATTGCATTATGACATCATATGATGTGTGCACACATCTGTATTTTTGTGTTCATTTAACTCTGGAACAATCTCCCTAGCATTGTTCGGGAAGCAGACACACTCTGTCAGTTTAAATCTAGACTAAAAACACATCTCTTTAACCTGGCATACACATAACACATTATCAATTTATATTTTCAAATCCGTTAAAGGATTATTAGGCTGCATAAATTGGGTCAGCCGGAACCGGGAACACTTCCTATAACACCAGATGTACTCGTTACATCAGAAGAAGAATGGCATCTACGCTAATATTAGTGTAAGACTTGATTTTCCTGCTAAAACAAAAGTTCAAGATCAAGCGCCCTGCAATAAAACTCATCTGGAGAGAAGAAGCTCTTCCTTTACTCGTCATCAGCTCCTCCTGTGGTTGAGAACTTCCTCTGATCTGAACCGAGTGTTGAAATCCTGCTACAGTTGCAATATCGTCACACTACTTTCTCAAAAATACAACCTCTGTCTGGAACTTTATTCCATATTACATATTCTCCAAATTTGGTGGATCTCATTTTTTATTGCTCTGTAATTATATTGTTGAACAAATACCAGCTAAATTGTCTAAATTTCATAAGAAGGTCCTTCTTTCCTGGCCACAACTTTTCTCCTTATATAAAAACAACTCTTTTTTTCTTTCAGCTGTGGTTTGAAGAAGATATTTTGCTCATAAGTCAGTTGTTTAATGCAAAGGTCCATTTATTCAATTACGAAGAATTTGTTAATCAGCTCGATATTCCCATTACTCCTAAATAATTTGTTGTTGTTTTTGTTGTCATACCTTCTGGAGCAGTGTCATGTTGTGGTGTTTTAAAATGAGGAGGCAGTTATATCATATATATAGATCAGTTATATAGATCAAAACTTTGTTTGTGCACTGTGGCTCTCATTTATCAAACAAACGTAGAAACCAGCGTACATCCGAACGTAAATATCTGCTTACCACACTCACGTGTGATTCATTGAACTTTCGTATGCAGCCAATCCTGTTGCACAAATGCACGGGTGTTGATAAATGTGGCGGCTGAAAACATTCGTCATTTAAATATAATGCCCCAAATTTTAGAAGCCTTGCTATATAGTTTACAACACAGAGAAACATAACCCTGCCATGAAGAGGAAGTAATTGCATGAAAAAGAATTGATCTTACTCTAAAACCACCTATTAACCTTGTAATTGTAAGCAATAAAATTAATTTAAATAAATATACTGGTAAATAAAACTAAATAGCCTACTTACAAACATTATTAATATATATAAACTTGGTTATTTTAATACCACTCTCCACAGAAAATTCTTTAAATTTATTTTATTCAGAACAGAACAAGAATGAAAAATAAGTAGCTATATATTGAAACACAAATTAGGCTATAGTGGCATTCATTATAAACTAATTTATTTAAGGCAAAACTGAACATAGAATACCTCTCTAATTTGGGAAGAATCCAAATGTTTCTGTATTCGTGATGAAACATTTATTACTTGCTTATTCATTATGTAAACAAGGCTTTCCATTTCACTCTTGTTTCAATATACACGTAAAACATCATCTTTCTCATGCTCAAAAATGTGTTTGGATGGGCGTTGCGCGTCAACTGGTACAGATGTACAACTTTGTCTGCATATTAGTTTGCTGATAAATGGCTAAAATGTAAAGTTAGCAATGCTAGAACTGATATGTAGCGTATGCGTGTGAGGCGCCGGCGCGATCAGTTGGATTTGATCAAATAAGGATAAATACTTTAATAAAATAAAGAAAACGAATAGGCCTACAATGCAAGCATAAACAGTACTAGTCCTACTTGCTGCACAGTTTTTCTCTTTTGTTTTGTTAATCTGTTAAATATTTCAGTGAAATATATTTTGTTTATTTTTTTTATTCCTTGTAGGCTATATTATTCTGTTTTTCCCTGCATTGCAGGTGCATGATGTGTGAATCCTCATCATGTAGCCTTTGTTTTATAGTAGGGTTTAATTTCTGAATCAGTTTAGTATGAGATGTTCACAAAAAACAGAAGAAGTCAGGATGGGGCTTTTTCACAGCATTATATGATCATATCACTGTATCTGTCACACCTGGTTGTAAGTACACACACAAAGAAGACAAAGGTTTAAGGTCTTTAATAAATCCACAAACTTGCAAACACAAAGCACAACCATACATAGACGACACCGGACAAAGGAGAACAAAAAACACATGACTTATACATAGACAAATGAGGTGATACATCTACACAGCTGACAGTGATGACGATAGTGATCAGTCACTATGGCGACAGACTAGTGGCGGGAAATGGTGCAAAACAGAAGTCCTAAGAGGGTGAACTGGTGACAGTATCGTTGCTTTTATTTAATGTTTCTCTTTATTCTATTGTATTTATTTGTGATATAATTCACTAATTGTTTGTTTTATTTTATTACTGACTTATTGAAGTCGAAGTTCCAGTATCATGACAACACTTGTATGCTGTACAGCTCGATTTGGATGGTCACCATTTCTTGGTGTTTTTGTTTGTTTGTTTGTACTGTAGCTGCCAACATGACTGTTGGGAAATCTACACACTGCTTTGAGGTACATGAGGCTGAATGTGAAATACAGAGGGAGTCAATATCAACGAATGAAAAATGATCTACAGACCATTTCCTGTGTTGGGCAGGGTTTAAAAACCAGGTGCTTTTCGTTAAAGCACAACTCATCTAGGAAGACATGCTGCGAGACGTTCAGAAAGAGCAAAACATGGAATCAGAGACCTTTGATATACCCAGAAATATTAATAACACATCTGGACCTCAGACACAGAGTCACCGCGAGGATGAAGGAAAAGCTCAAGAGCGCAGTAAGCAGAAAGTTTAGTCTGAAGACAAGTCTTACAATAATTATATGATGAATGTGTCTACAGTTTTACATTTACATGTTTTAGTTTAGAATAATTGCTTTTTTAGCAATTTCAGATGTTTGTCAGACTTTAAAAAAACTCTCTCAGGATGAATAAGAATTCAGTTAAATTTTATTTGTATAGCGCTTTTCACAGCACATATAGTTTCAAAGCAGCTCTATGGAGGGAGGGACCGTGTATTCATCTTCCATCTCTGTTTTTACTGTGTTCTTATGCATTTCACAATATTTATGAGGGTTTGCAGTTTTATTATTTCCTGTTTTAGCTGAGTGAGCGTAGCCTTAAAGAGAATGCAAACTGTAGGGGAGTCCTCATTTTTGCTCTTTATGTTTGTCCTAGGTTTTATTTGTCCTATTTATTATGCTCCTATTAGTAAGCAGGAAAATGTGCGTATTGAAGGTAGCTGTGACTAGTGGAAGAGAGCGCTGGAGGACGGATCTTGGTTTTAGAGTAATGTTGAGCAAGATTACTCGAGCACTGTTTGAGAGCAGTATTATTACAAATCATGAAATCGTGTATTCATATTAGGCAGAAACAATGTGCTCATTAAGCAATGATTAAGTGATATTCATGTGTTTGGCAGGAGGAAGCAGATGTTTGGTGTTGATAACCGTGAGTCTCGGGCTCATTTGTGTTCTTCAATTGATCTTCATCATACTGCAGTATTTCATGATCACGGCAGAGAGAGAGGAGATGAAGAGTCACAAGAGCAAAGCTGAAGAGCTTGATCAAACTAGATTCTGCATAAAAGCCAATAACACTGAACTAACACTGGATTTAGAAAGCAGTGTCACATCTTCAAGTGATCAATCAGAGAAGAAAGCTTCTAAACAAGGTTAGTATGAATCCATTTCAGTGTCAGTAGTGTTTGTCCCCTAATTTTCTATCTTTGATGTTTTGTGTGTGTTTCTGTTAGAAAACATGTGTGCTTTAGATGGGTTTTTCACCTCCTTCGAAGAAAAGAACTGGTCTGACAGCAGACACTTTTGCCAGGATCGTGGTGGATATTTGGTCATGATCAAGAGTGAAGAGAAGCAGGTGTGTTTGTATGGGTGGATTATATGAAGAATGAGTTTGTGTGAGTGTCTGCTAAGAGGAATCACACTTGTTCATGTTTGCATTCACACACAGAGGCTCGTAACTTCATTTATGAAGAAGAGGATTAATAAGAATGTGTGGATTGGTTTGTCTGACACAGAGAACGAGGGCATTATGAAATGGGTGGACAATTCCACACTGAATGAAGGGTAAGTGCTGAAACACACACACACATATATATATATATATATATATATATATGTTTTAAAAACAAGACCATCACATCCTTCAGAAAACACAAGATGAATTATATTACAACAAAACTGTTCATCTCTGTTATTTTACTTCCACTCTTCCTTCTGTACTAAAGTTTAGTATTGTTGACTCATGAATTTGGGGTTGTGAATAACTGAAAATTTAATACATATTATCCAGGTTTTGGATAAAAGGTGAGCCGAATAACTATGGAGATGAGGACTGTGTCACAATGTATCTCAGTCCTGACCTGGCAAACTGGAATGATTTCCCATGCTCAATTAAGTGCAAATTTATCTGTGAATACTGAGTTCATCTCATCTTGTCATGCATTTACTAGTACTTTATGGGATACAATTGCATAAATCAAAATTTATTAAGTTAAATTAAGATTCCTGCCTTTTAAAAATCATGTTTCTTATATTCTGGATAATATTACAGACAAATGTAAAATTGTCATTGTTTTCTTCTTCCTATATTAAACTCACTTCATCTGAGACCTCAAACCCCTGATGTGTTCATGTTAATATGTCCTCATTCTGTCTGTTGTCATAATTCTTGATCTGAAGTGTTCAGCGGTGGATGAAGTTCACAAATCAAGTACTGGAGTAAAAGTACAGAGACCCAAATAAATATTACTCCAGTAGAAAATTTATTTATTGAATACTTTATTTTAGAGGGTTTTTTTAGATTCAGAAAAACATAAAAAAAGGAATGACTAAGTTTTGACTTTAAATAAAGCCTAATTTGTAGATAATTTGAGTGCATGAGGCAAACCAAATTTCTCTCTTAACTGGCTAAGGGATGCAAACCTTCCAACGTAAAGGTCCCTGATAACTACGTCATTATTCAGGTCGAATGATTCTGATTGGCTAAGAAAAACAGACAGATTTGGTAATCTTCCACAGATGCACAGATAGTAAGAAGCATATCTCCATTCGTCACGATGCTGATGAGGGCCTGGAGTAAGGTACCGGATGTCCTTTTGGGGTCATGACATAGCGTCTGCTGGTCTCAAGCACAGTTCCAGTTGTCCAGTACAAAGGACCTGCACAGAACACAGCACACATACACAGATACACAAGCTTCGTCAAGGTTGAAGTTGATCTGAGCTCTGCTCTGTGCAGGAAACTTTCCCAAATCATTTGTTTCACCTCCAATTTAGGCCTTTCTTTTGTTATATATATATAAAATGTCAATACAAAAAAAGTTATAAAACAAATCAATAATCAATTCACTTTGGGTTTTTGTTTGCTTTAGTCTGTAGTTTTTTTGGTCTCGACCTAAAACAGTGTAAATCTGGTGAACATCAGCATGTTCTTCTGTGATGAATGAATGAGGAATGAAGAATAAACACTTCATGATGTTTCATTCAGCAGGTTCTGGATCACTGGATCTCTCTGTTCTTCCAGATGCTTTCTGGTAGTTCTGACAAAAACAAACAAGATTCATTTCCAACAGACATGATGCGAGATGAATAATAAATATTTCAGATTTCTGTTTAATACAGTTTGTCCTGGACATTTGTTGTTTACTCTGGCTTGAGATGTGTTTCCCATTGCATAACCGGTAAGATGTGTGCTTTTGGTCACATGACCAGAGCCGCTGCTGTTACATAAACTACCACTTAGTGGTTTGTGAACAGACGGTTATTAAATGACAGAATAAAACCCGAAGTATACTTAGTTTTTATGTGTACGCTAGCATGCATACAGTTGAATGTCTTTCTTATATTAACAGAATCTGAAACTGACCGATAATCAGTTTTATTGATATTTTACCTGATATTTAAGCAGTTTTCCATAATTGGTTTTGTAATATCAGATTAACTGATAAATGGTGCCATCTTTTTTAAGATCGCCATTAAAATACTTTAACATAAAAGCCATTAATGCACAAATAAAATGTTACAAAAATGTTTGATTGGCCTATGTAATTTAAACTTGGTGCTAAAGTCAATTCCAAAGGTTGGAATCAATTCCATCAGGGGGAATCAACTCCCCATTTACTGTATAAATAGAGAGGGTTGTGTCGGGAAGGGCATTCGGCATAAAACATTGCCAAATTTGATCATGCGAATTGTCAGTACTATGACTTTCATACCGGATCGGTCGAGGCCCAGGTAAACAATGACCGCCATCGGCACCGTTGACCTACAGGGGGCCAGTGAAAATTGGGCTACTGTTGGTCAAAGAAGTAGAGGAGGGTGCATAGACCGACAGAGAAGAGAAAAGGTAAGATTGTAGGAATGAGAATAGGAACTCTGAATGTTGGTACTATGACAGGTAGAGAGCTAGCTGACATGATGGAGAGAAGGAAGGTGGATATACTGTGTGTACAGGAGACCAGGTGGAAGGGTAGCAAGGCTCGTTGTATAGGATTCAAGTAGTTTTATTATAGTGTGGAAAGTAAGAGAAATGGGGTAGGTGTGGTCCTGAAGGAGGAGTTTGTGAAGAATGTTCTGAAGGTGAAGAGAGTGTCAGACAGGGTTATGAGTCTGAAGTTACAGATTGAAGGGGTGATGTTGAATGTTGTTAGTGGGTATGCCCCACAGGTAAGTTGTGAGTTAGAGGAAAAAGAGAGATTGTGGAGTGAATTAGATGAGGTGGTAGAGATTATTCCCACGGGTGAGAGAGAGGTGATAGGAGCAGATTTTAATGGACATGTTGGTGAGGGGAACACAGGTGATGAGTTTGGTGAGCAATTTTTTAGTTAACAAAAGGAACCTTGAAGGACAGATTGTAGTGGACTTTGCTAAGAGGATGGACATGGCTGTGGCCAACACCTATTTTCAGGAGAGGGAGGAGCATAGAGTGACTTACAAGAGTGGAGGAGTACTTTGAAGAGCTGATGAATGAGGAAAGAAGTGAGAAGAAGGATAAGAAGTGTGTTAATGCCGATATTTAAGAATAAGGGTGACGTGCAGAGTTGCAGCAACTATAGGGGGATAAAGTTGGTGAGCCATAAAATGAAGCTATGGGAAAGAGTGGTGGAAGCTAGGTTAAAGGAGGCAGTGGAAATTTGTGAGCAGCAGTGTGGTTTCATGCCCAGAAAGAGCACAACTGATGCAATTTTTGCTCTGAGAATTTTGATAGAGAAGTATAGGGATGGTCAGAGACAGTTCCCTGTGCGTTTGTAGACTTGGAGAAAGCATATGACAGAGTGCCAAGAGAAGAGCTGTGGTATTGTATGAGGAAGTCAGGAGTAGCAGAACTATGTCAGAGTGGTGCAGGACATGTATGAGAGGAGCAGGACAGTGGTGAGGTGTGCTATAGGTCAGACAGAGGAGTTCAAAGTGGAGGTGAGACTGCATCAGGGTTCGGCTCTGAGCCCCTTTCTGTTTGCTATGTTGATGGACCAGCTGTCAGAGGAGGTCAGGCAGGAGTCTCCTTGGACAATGATGTTTGCAGATGACATTGTGATCTGTAGTGAGAGCAGGGAACAGCTGGAGGAAAACCTGGAGAGGTGGAGGTTTGCACTGGAGAGAAGAGGAATGAAAGTCAGCCGTAGTAAGACTGAGTACATGTGTGTGAATGAAAGACAGGGAAGTGGAACAGTAAGGTTACATGGTGAAGAGGTGAAGAAGGTACAGGAGTTTAAGTTCTTGGGCTCAACAGTCCAGAGTAATGGAGAGTGTGGGAGGGAGGTGAAGAAGTGAGTGCAGGCAGGTTGGAATGGGTGGAGAAAGGTGTCGGGAGTTCGGTGTGATGGGAAAATATCAGCGAGAATCGAGGGGAAGGTGTAGTAGACCGTGGTGAGACCTGCAATGCTGTATGGTTTAGAGACAGTGTCACTGAGGAAGAGACAGGAGTCAGAGTTGGAGGTAGCAGAGCTGAAGATGTTGTGGTTCTCTTTGGGAGTGACAAGGTTGGACAGAATTAGGAACGAGGGCATCAGAGGGACAGCTCATGTTGGACGTTTAGGGGACAAAGTTAGAGAGGCCAGATTAAGATGGTTTGGACATGTTCAGAGGAGGGAGAGTGAGTATATTGGTAGGAGACTGTTGGACATGGAGCTGCCATGCAGGGGGCAAAGAGGAAGGCGAAAGAGCATAAATGCCGCATTACCATTACAATCACATCGGGAGTCTCTCCTTATCTCACCAGTGTTCAACAGCTGAATGACACGCCAGTGCGCTCACTGTAGGTGGAGAGGAGAGATTTGGAGTGTCTAACTTTGTTGCCTATCACATAACTACTTACTGTGATCTCAGACTGTGGTGATGTGGTTTCTTCACTGCATGGATCTTCATGTGTGACTTCAGGTGACTTTTAAAAGAGAAACTCTTTCCACACTGATCACACGTGTGCAGCTTCTCTCCGCTGTGGATCTTCTCATGTCGTTTCAGATCTGCTGACACACTGAATCTCTTGTCACAGTGTGAACACTTGTAAGGTTTTTCTCCAGTGTGGATCATCTCATGTCTTTTCAGAGCTGCTAACTGTCTGAATCTCTTGTCACAGTGTGAACACTTGTAAGGTTTCTCTCCAGTGTGGATCATCCTATGTGTTTTTAGAGCTGCTAAATGATTAAATCTCTTGTCACAGTGTGAACACTTGTAAGGTTTTTCTCCAGTGTGGATCCTCTCATGTGTTTTCAGATCTGCTGACACACTGAATCTCTTGTCACAATGTGAACACTTGTAAGGTTTTTCTCCAGTGTGGATCCTCTCATGTTTTTTCAGATTTGATGACACACTGAATCTCTTGTCACATTGTGAACACTTGTAAGGTTTTTCTCCAGTGTGGATCCTCTCATGTTTTTTCAGAGATGATGACCGACTGAATCTCTTGTCACAGTGTGAACACATGTAAGGTTTTTCTCCAGTGTGAATTCTCTGGTGCTGTTTTAAATCACTCCCTGTATTAAAAGTCTTCTCACACTCAAAGCACATGTACTCTCTCACACCAGTATGAATTTTCTGATGTGCATGTAAACTTTGCAGCAGTGAAAAACTCTTTCCACACACAGAACATGAATGTGGCTTCTCCTTCATATGAACTGTCAGGTGTGACTTCAGGGCTGATGACCCAAGAAATGTTTTGCCGCACTGATCACATGTGAACGGCTTCTCTCCGGTGTGGATCCTCATGTGTGTTTTAAGGGTTGATGAGTGACTGAAACTCTTCCCACATTGATCACATGTGAACGGCTTCTCTCCAGTGTGGATCCTCATGTGATACGCATAACTATGTTTGATTGTGAAACTCTTTCCGCACTGATCACACGTGAATGGCTTTTCTCCAGTGTGGATTCTCAAGTGTAATTTAAGGTGTCCTGATCGGGTGAAACTCTTCCCACAATGTTGGCATACATGCGGCTTCTCTCCAGTGTGAACTCTCATGTGACTCTCAAGACCATCTTTCCTTGTGAAACTCTTTCCACATTGACTACATGTGAATGGCTTATCTCCCGTGTGGATCTTCATGTGGGTTCTAAGGTGTGATGATTGTGTGAAGCTCTTCCCGCACTGACCACATGTGAACGGCTTCTCTCCATTGTGGATCCTCATGTGCTTTTCAAGACTTTGTTTGGATGAAAAAATCTTTTCACACTGACTGCACATGAATGGCTTCTGTCCTTTGTGGTTTTTCATGTGTAATTTAAGGTATCCTGATAGACTGAAACTCTTCCCACATTGATGGCATACATGCGGCTTCTCTCCAGTGTGGATTTTCATGTGACGTTCAAGACATTGTTTGGTTGAGAAGCTCTTCCCACACTGATCACATGTGAAAAGTCTCTCTCCAGTATGAAGTCTCAGGTGTACTATGAGGTGTCCTGATTGTTTGAAACTCTTCCCACACTGATCACACTTGAAGGGCCTCTCTCCAGCGTGGATCATCATGTGATATTCAAGACATTGTTTGGTTGAGAAACTCTTTCCACACTGAGTGCAGGTTGTACATTTCTTGGCTCTTTTATTTTTTATAAATGTCTTTTTAGTCTTTGAGCGACTCAAATGTTTTTCTCCAGGTTTGACATGATGTTTCTCCTCTACTTCACTCAGTTCTTCACTCTCCTCCTTCACTTCCATCAGGACTGAAATGAAAGGAGAAAACTTTAATCTTCAGTAAAACAAATTAATTCTAAAAGAGAGAAATGAAGTTAAAAGACATAAAAGTTAGCCCTGATGTAATAGACAACTGCTATGACATATTACTATAATTTTATGCCTTTTTATAAATTAATTACACATCCATGAATCTTTCCATGAATGAGGTACACTGATCTTCCATTTTTTATTTTAAAGTATTATAGACAAATTCCATGTTTCTGTAGTGAAAACTATTAAATACATTTAAACAATTACAATATGATCTTATGTCATATTAACAATAAAATATCCAATACTGGCATTGTTACATGTATGTGTGTGTGTACTTGTCTACCTATCTAACAGGGTACATTGGTGTCGCAAGACATTCACGAACAGGGGACCACCGAGCAAAGAGGGGACATTTTTCAAGTCCCCAGTTGGTCATGCTTTAAATCATGTTAAAATAAGGAGAAGAAAAAAAAAACGCTCTGGTGATTTTTTTTTCATTTTTGACCATGTGGGGACTGACAGGTGTGTTTGTTTAAGTCCGTACTCCGCAGCAAAAGTGTACATGGTAAAGTTAAGCAGAAGCAAAATGTGCATGTTATAGTGATTTCATTACACAATAAGGACACTGATCCCCTGTTAGATGGTAAAGTGTGACACCTGTTTGGTTGCCTTTATGTTTAACAATATTTTGTATTCTGAATATCTCTGAATGTAATAGCAATGTTCATCATAAAACTAAAACACCAGTTCTTGCTATGAAAAAATACTCTGTAGAAAAATGTTAAAGAGCAAAACTTTTATGTTGATTCTTTTGCTTTGAAAATCTTCAGTTGGTTCAGCTAAAGTGTCAGTGTTAAAAGACATTTAGTTCACATAATTTAATTGAGATTTTGTGATCTGAACTCCAAAATATTAAGTTTGTTTGTCATGGTAAGAAATGGCAAAGCAACCAAACAGATGTCGCAATTTACCATCAAACAGGAGACCAAAGGCATGTTGTTTAATCAAATCAATATTCACTGTATAAAGTGATGACCTTAAATTGTTAAAGAGCTATGTCTGCTTGATTTAACCCATAAACCTTAGTTTTGTTTGTATAAATCGATGTATATAGGTTGGTTCAGTTATGTTAAATAATATTTTTGATGAACAAAATTAGTTAATTAAGATGTTACCATTTTTGTGGTGTTAGATTTCACCATTCCGTGTCCAATTCCACAGTTACAGTGTAAATGCCCAAGTTAAGCAGCAGCATATGCATGTTAGTTATTTCACTACACAAAAAGACATACATTTAACAATAATTGTATTCTGTATATCTCTGAATGTAGTGGCAATGTTCGTAATAACACTGTTCTTGTTATTCAAATGCCCTGTAAAATGTTTTTGTAAAATGAATGTAAATGAAGAACTGGCAAAGCAACCAAACAGGTTTCACACTTTACCATCTAACGGGACCAGTGTCCATTTGATTAAGATAATCACTATTCAGCTAATGATATGGTGATCTGCAATTGTTACCTTATACCTTGTTTCTGCTAGATTTAACCCATTACATGTAGTTCTTGCCATAAAAAAAGTATTTTTTTAGGTCAACATTAATTTTTATGTTGATTGTTTCATTGAAAAAAGTTGGTTGGTTTACCAAATAAAGTGCCAGTGTTCAGTTCACATAATTTAATTGAGCCAACTGAGGATTTTTTAATGCAGCAAGTTTTGAAGTTTTTGTCTCAACAGTGGAAACATGGCTAGTGAGTCTCTTAGATGATAGGCAGGAGGAACACAGTCCAGTCCTAAATCTTTTTAAATTGGTGCAAGAAATCAAATCTCACTCTAAACATCTCCAAAACAAAGGAAATGTACAGGCAGCCAGTACAATCAGTCCAAAATTATAAATATCTTGGTGTACTTGACAATAAGCTTAGATGGGATATGTGGACTGATCATATACCGTATGAAGCCACAACAGAGAATACATTTCTTAAAGAAAATACTCTTTTGTAATGTCCAAAACATTAGCTTTGGAACTGTTGCCGTCTGGCTGACTGTATTTTTCCCCCCTGTTAAAACAGGTTCAAATGGTTTTTCCTCAAGCAATTCAAATTTAAATTTTAATAACTGATGGTTTGGTATTGTTGCAGGATTATTTAATCTTACATTTATAGTACCGATTCGTGTCTCATTCTCAATTTGTCTTTTTCACTCATTGAATGCATAAGCCTATGGAAAAGAGTCATGAACATGAAGCCAATCCGTTCACAAAACCTCCTCCTAGTCTTACTTCAGTACAGGGCTTTTATACATATTCAGGGGGTGGTGTAACAATTGTCCAATGAGAATATACTTTCATGATATAGGAATGTGGTACATATAGAAAGAACAAGTCTAAATATGGTCCAGTGCCCCTGCCTGCCTTGGGCTCCAGTAAGGCCTAAAAAGAAGGGACCTTTCTTGGCTGCTTTCCAAGAAACACACACATATACATGGTGTACATTAAAAACAGATGTGTGACGAAACCATAACAACTAGTCTCCATTCTGCACTTGCATCCGTGAGGACCATATTGTTAGTAATATGGGCGTGTATAGGTGTGTATGTGTGTGTGTGTGTGTGTATGGTAGAGTTGAGTAACTGGGGCTGAGGATCATTTGTCAGCAGCGGCCTGATAATATAAAGGAATGTAC
The DNA here is from genome assembly GCF_024489055.1 of Chanodichthys erythropterus. Lineage (NCBI taxonomy): Eukaryota > Metazoa > Chordata > Actinopteri > Cypriniformes > Xenocyprididae > Chanodichthys > Chanodichthys erythropterus. Next base: position 6,906,972 of record NC_090223.1, read on the forward strand.
AACAATATAACATATTGAGACCACCATTTACATAAGTATTCAAAACAATCGATTTCTTGGTATAAAGTATGCCATTTTTCCATATGAAATTAAATTTGGCAAGTAATATTCTTCCCCCAGAGATAAGTCTCTCTGCAGCCATAAATTACATTTTCTGCCATCTTGCATCAACAAAAGAGACTTGACGTATAAATACAATTATCCAGTAGGAGTTGAACAGTCCACAATGAGAGACAGGAAAATTGACCAATCATATTGTCCCTTTTAATGGGTGGGTGTATAACATGTTTTGGAGACAATAAACACGATTACAAAAAAAACACGGTTTTAATCTCATAAGATGTTGTGTTTTCATGGTGTGCTAAGCTAACATGCTAGCTAATTCTGTGCACCTGTTCTTACAGGAGCAATTTTGAATAGTACAGTTCACTGAAACTTTTTATAGGAAGGGCATTTGAGACAGTGAGACATGATGAAAGAAATGAGGGATTAAAACAGTGTGAATAGAAAGTCTTCAGTAATTGTAATGGAGACAAAAGAAGAACAATTAGAGCAGGCCGGAGAGGTATGAATGTGTGCAGAGACTGAAACTGAATGGGGCCGTTTGACCCTCAAAACAAGAGAGACAATGCTTAGAAGATGACAAACATCAGTTACCATTTTAGAGTCTTCTCAAAATAAAATCACATGACATGATCTTGAAAAACATTCAATAAAACTCAGGATTTTAGACTTGAAATATAACAGTCAGGCATGTGGCTTTAGCTGCAGTGCATTTGTAGTTTCATTGGAAATCAGACACACGGCAGCTTATGGTAAAGTCGGAAATTATTACTGACACGAAGAAATACTTATAAATAGCTTAGAAAAAGTATATTTTTGTGAAATCTCTTAATGAAAATAAAATTGAAGTTGCCCTTGTTTCAATCTTATGCTTTTAGTGCAAAGGCTTCATGAGCTGTATCTGTTTTAGTTTGGGGATGTCATTTCTGGGGTTTTGTTTTTTTTCAAAAGCAGGGTTCAGTCTAACCGGTGATCAACTGTAGAAGTTTCATAAACCCAGTTATCATTTGAAGTAGTCCGATTGTTGATTGTCACCAGTTATAATGTGGGTTAGATATATATAAAAATAAACAATGTAAATCCAAGTAAAATTATTTAAAACAAACGTTTTATTAGGCAATGATTTAACATTCTACAAGGATAACTTGTAGTTCAGCTATAATGTTATGTTATTTGTCTAAAAGCTTTTAAAAACAACATGACCAAAAACAGAAAGGTTATTTTTTCTCATGCTTTAGATCTCCGATGTGTCCTCAATAAGTAATTACTAATGTTGTTTGTGAGTTTTATGTTTCATTTATTTTGATAATGAACAGGCTGCGATGTCAAGCACAGTGTTATTGAGGTGTGCGCGAGGTGCCGGCGTGATCACTTCAACCGCTTCCTTACACCAGTGAAAACAACTTAAAATACTCATTTTTGGTCATACATAAACCGTAAAGAGTGTAATCATATCCGTGTTCACTCACAATAAAAACAAAACTTTTTATTTTTGTGAAATAAAGAAAACAGGTACCACTTTCTTCCATCTTACAGTTTCCTTTTGAACGTATTTTTGTGTGGAGAGCGTCGCAAAAATCAATTAAAACAGCATGAATGTTGTTCAGCATCATGAATGAATGAAGAATAAACACCAACCTCTTTCTTCTTCAGTGCGATTCATTCTGCAGGGTTCTGGATCACTCATGTTCTCACTGTCCTTTTTAATAAACCCAGTCGCTGCAGATTTCAGCTCTTCCTGATGCTCGTCTGATGGGAATATTCCAGCATTTATTGATGAACTGCTGTGGGAGGAGCTTGACTGGTGATGAATTCCAGTGTGGGAGGAGCTGATCAGCCAAAATCAAAAATAAGAATCAAAATTAGTTAATAAGGTTGTTTTATAATAAATGACACTAAGCATTTGCGCCGCTGCACTCATGGTACGGCAGCAAAGTTCCTTGATTATTACGCCAGAATGGGAGTATAGTTCCTAGCCATATCGGCCTAGAAAATCGCAACTTTTCATTTTCCGTCGGTCTTAGTACACGATGTAACTACAGAAGTTTTAAATAGGAAAAGTATTGAAACTCTTTGGTCATTTTTGAACGAGATGCTAACGGTCTCATCAGATTCAATAAACTATGCTAAGCTATGCTAAAAGTGGTACCGCCAGAGAGTGCTGGGTATATGACCTTTTTTAAGATTCTGGCGGTTTCACAGTATGTCACTTTTTTTTTTTTCTTTCTTTTTTGAATATTTTACTGTCAGGAGTACAGGGAATATATTATATAAACATTGTAAGGACAAATAAAAATGGTTTTAAAAAATGTAATCAAATCAGTTTATAAAGCTAACAATTTAGTTTAAAACGAAATCTAATTTAATTCAATTAATAATATTAATAAGTAGGCTACATTTTTACTGTGCAATATCTGTAATTTCAATGAAGATCTTTGAGTTTGTGTTTTAATAAACTGTGTTATTAATATTATTAGGCTATTAATTGAAGTACACTCGATTGTACAATAGAATATTTCTGTTATTTCAAGTTATAGCAATCTTTTATTTTGACAGGGTTATGAAAACGCTTGACTTCCTGTGTATATGATGAGACAAATGTTGATAGTTTTATCAAATTAAGTGGTGAAATGTTCATAAAAAGACTAAGAGCAGCTCTGCAGATGAAGTTCATGTTTAGTGAGTGAGACAGCAGACACTGAAATCATCGCGAGCATCAGTATATATGTGTAGTAGATGAAAATGCGTCACTCTTTCATACAGACTTCAGATTGCCATAGCAGTGATTTTTAGCTTTAATATTCGCAGACACTAGTGTGATGGAAATTGTAAACTAATTAATAATGAACTAACATTTATTTTCTTCTACAGGCCGCCCAGGTATGATAATGGCCGCCCAAGTATATTTGGAGACACATTTTTGCTTTTATTATTTTTTTCCTCTTATACTTTTATATCCGCTCAAGATAATGAAACCATCCGCGATCGATTAACTAGTCATTTCGTACCTGCTCGTTATGTGTGCATCAGAACTGTATAACATTCCCACGGGTGCTGCATTTTGCAAAGTCACAAGGGGGCGCTGCTGCGCGCAAAGTGATTCTCAATCAATGAAAAGCGCAGATTTACGCTAATGAACTTAAATTGATGAATTATTACAATGTCTACTTTATGGCCTTTATATAAAATGTTTTATACTGTTGTAAGAATCTGAAGGATCAGCCTGCAATAGTACAGACATTTCAAAATAAGAGTTCCAGTGTATTTTACAATTAAATTTACAATTAAAAGTCAAACGCTAAGGTTTTTTTCTTTTGGGCATTATTGGTATTTTGGTTACACATTAAATTGTATTTCATTTGATTTCCATTTAATTCATAGTAAATTATTGTAGTCTCCCCCACAGGAAGAAAAGACTGAGAACATTATTTGACACATATATTATTCATTTTATAAATTTTACTAGTAAAATCTGTGTCCCATTCAATGAGAGAGACACTATATGACAGCAAGGAGAACATAGGAAAAGGAGAACCGTTTAAATGCTGTAATTTTGCATAATTTACAATGCATAATAGTATATAATTAAGTGTAATAGTATGCTATGTAATTATCTATAAATAAAAATACTGTTAAAAATCACACATTATTTGGCATTTTTATTTTAATTCTTATCGGTCCCAAAATTGAAACTGGTATACCATATGAACCGGTATACAGCACTACCGCCATTCAATGAATGAATGATGCATAACATTAATGTAAAAATTCTCCCAAAGCATCATACACATTCACAATGACACTATAGAAAAGTGAAATCAGTGCAATATACAAATGCAAAGCAATTAAATGCATTGTAGAAATGCATTACATATTCAAATTTAGTCCACAACATTATAAACCCAATTACACAAATTCTATAATTTTATACAATTTGAGTTAAAGAACTGAACATACCTAATAAGAGAAACATCCGTTGCGCGAACTTCTAACTGTGCACAAACCATGACAAGCGTCGCGTAAAACTCACTTAAATGGACCAATACACAGAAATACATTTGCATACTCGACTCCAAACACATTTCGTTTTATGTTTCATGAACTTTGACCAAATCAATAACTTTAAACATACCAACAATGGCTGGAAGACGAGAGGGAAAAAAGGAGCGTCCTGCCTCATCAGCGTCCACTCGCGATCTGACGCACGCGACGCACGCGCTCCTTAAAGGAACAGAGACACAGACAAGCATCCCGTTCGAACAAACACTGCAATCAATGGTTCCCACTCACAACATTGTGCAGGAATCCAACACTCAGTCAAATTACTGACTTAACATAGCTAGAAAAACAGTTTTGGGAAGTTAATAGGATAAAATAAAATAATCTCACTCTTCCCAACACTGGCTACAAGCCTGACCAGAGAGTTTGAAGAGCACTCTAAAGAAAAATGGTGCTATATAGCACCAAAAATGGTTCTTTGGCTCGTAATCATAGCGGAACCTTTTTTGGTGCTATATAGCACCTATCTTTAAAGGTGCTATATGGCACCTTGTCGTATGGTGCTATATAGAACCATAAGAGGTGCCATATAGCACCAGCAGTGGTTCTTTGGCTCGTTATGATAGGGGAACCTTTTCTGGTGCTATATAGCACCTATTCTTAAAGTTTTCTAGCACATTTGTCAAATTAGAGGTGCCATATATTGTTTTTTGAGCTAGCAGGGCCCGTTATCATGCCAGGTACTACTGTAGATGAGTCAATATGCTTCTAAATTACACTTTTATGAACGATAATTAATAATTTCTTACCAAATCATGACTTCAAAGATTCAAAATCATGTACTAAATGCTTACTGAAAAACAAAATACATTACACTTTCAAAACCTTTTAATGTATTTCTTTCAGCAGCAAATAAACTCACATTATACTCCCCTTTTATACAAAATAATGCAACAAGCTTGAAATATGTACATTTTTGAAGACAATAGTCCTGTTTTTACATACTGAGTTATGCTCTGAAGTCCTGCAGTTTCTTTTTTGTCCTTCGGGATTTCAAAAAAAAATATAGAAACTGGAACTTAAACCATAAGAAAGGGAGCAAGAGAGAGTATTGACTCCAAAAGTCTACTCACAGATTGAGTTGTACACTCATTTTACAGTGACAGGAAGTCCGACTGCATCCTTCAATTTCAAAACAACATACTTCAAAAAGGTCAGTGTCTTTTTCAGTCCTTTAGGGCACTCGATTGGATTCGATTCCAAACGCAAAATATACACATAGGAGGAGGCCCAGTGCCATCAAGATGTCCTCACTCTACTCTGTGATTAACTGGCCATCCAACGTGAACAAAATGTGGTCATACTGCATGAGATGATCCTCCCGCAGGCTTTAGGCACTATCTTAGGTGTTGGGATGACAGGAGGGCTGGTCTGAGCATGGCCCTGGAGAAGAGGGGATAATAGCATTAACCATCTTCACATATTTATTTGAAAGGCAAACCTTATAAGCTAAATTATAACAAAATGTGCAATAAGTGTCGTGCTTTGATTAGATTGTGCTTCACACACTGTAGTCACCTGTTCATGGCTCACCTCAATGTCAAACAGCAACCCCAGGTCCACCTTGAACAGTGCAGGCAAGAGGAGAACAGCTGCTTCCAACTGTAGGCCTTTAAACAAAATAACATCATTAGGTTAACATAACATGGGGGATGCTTTTACCCAATATTTTTTTGTTTTGTTTTTTTAAACATTCATTACTGTGTGTAAAGCCCAAAGTATACTTCGTATTTTATGCGTATGCTTTTTCTGAACTCAAAACAAATTAAGATCTTTTTGATGAAGTCTGAGAGGTTTCTGTTCCTCCAATGATGAGGGTGAGTAATTAATGACAGAATTTTCATTTTTGGGTAAACTAATCCTTTAAAGGTGATTACCCTTGCACAAATCAAAGCAATTCTCAAACAACACAACTGGATATTCATACAACTTCACATTTGTACGAGACACACACTAGAGCTGCAGGATTCTGGATGAAATGAGAATCATGATTTTTTTGGTTTCAAATAGAGATCGCAATTCTCCCACGATTCTAAATAGACAACTAAAAATAACATTTAATTTACTAGTTATAGCAAAATATTAATAGCTGGACTCTAATTGCCGGAAAATGTTTAATTTGAATGAATTATTTTTAAAAAATGGTTTTGAATATATTAATGGCTCATTAATAAATACTTGTTTCACTACTGGATGAATCAGGGTTTAACCTTAACGAATCTATTGAATGAATGATTCAATGACAATGTCACTGGTTGCCACCTAGTGGCTTAACAAGGTAATTTATATACAACAGTTATTTGAAGCACCATGTTAGTTTCGATTTTCTCTATTTTGATCGCTATCTGATGTCCAGTGTTTATATCCTAACTGTAAACTTTTGTCTTATTACTTATGTAATAATTTTAATATTTGTGAAAGAAATCAAATAACCAAATCCTTGAATAACTACAGTGTGGTTCAAAACTGCTGTTTCTGGATCAGTGGCAGCATGACCACCGAATGTTCCGGTAGGATTTTTGTCAAAGGTTTAACAGACGCAGGCGAATCATTGTCATTAATAAAGTAGGATCGCGTGGGTGTTTGAATCGAGATTGTGATCTTTTTACGATAAATTGTGCAGCTCTAACATACACATACAAAGTAAATCAAAGGGGTTTCGGACAAGCCAGGTTGATGATGTATGTCATACCTAGAAGCAGGGCACAAGCTGATGTAACTGAAGTAAGTTGATTCAAAACTTTAACTCCCTCAATGTCAGCAGATGGTTCATGAAGTTCTCCCCCTCCTTCCAAATAATGAACATCGCCATGGTGAGCTGCTCCTAAATCATCTGTCTGGTTATCCTAAATAGTAAACATAAAAAAAAAAAAACAAATTCGGTCACCTTTTGCTAGCATAACTACAAAATACACAAATTTAGACTTATTTTTCTGAAAATAAACCAAAATAGAATATTCTTACGTTCAACTCAGAAAGTACTCCTTGATGAGGTCTTCAGGACTTTCTCTCAGGTGAATGTTTTCAGCCTGTGATAAAGCAATTGTGATTAATTTTCTTAATTAAAAAAAAAAGCACAATAATCTGTAATAGGAAATCAAATTTTTGCAGATATGCAATAGCAAAGGACAAGAAAAAGAAAATAATTCATATTAATGACTGGTCAAATAAATAAATAAAAAAGGAGCTAAAAAAAAAAAAATCAATTCTTTATTTTTCCAATGCGTTTCAGCACACAGGCCTTCGTCAGTGCTAAAATACTACAGATTTGCAATTAAGAAATGCATCTGAATCAGTCATTGGTTTCATTTAAAATTATGAATTTATAATATATAATTATAAGTCTGAAAATAAGACATGCATCAATTAATAAATTAGCTTTACACCCTAATATATTTAATCATTCTTGATTAAAGGGATATTTCACGAAAAATGAAAGCTAGCTGTTAATTAACTTACCATCAGGCCAACCAAGTTGACTTTTTTTCTTCAGTAGAACAGTAAAGATTTTTAGCTGGAACTGTGATTAATTTAATGTCAATGGCTACTGTCAAAAAAAAAAAATAAATAATACAAAACAACAAGAAAAAAAGTCGCATGCATTTGAGATGGCATAAGAGGGAGTTGATGAATGTTTTGTGAGTCATGTGAGTCATGACGTCAGAAAAAAAACCGTCTGTCACGGGGTCCTTAAAGAGAAATTATCCTTTGGCCGAAAGTGAGATATTTGAGCAGTTGAGTGTAGCCTACTATAATATTGAGAGCAATTCGCAGAAAGACGAAGAAAGTAATCAGACTCAAATAGTTATAGCAATCCAACTTACACCCATATTCACTAACAGTGTAAAGGGGCTTGGGGACAAAAAGGTTGAGAACCAGGTTATGTTTAGAAAATACACTGTAATTTAATGTTGTTTTTAATCCTTTCCCCAACTAAACTAAGAGAATAAGAGAGTTAGAGAACCTTTAAAGAACTATACAGAGGCTTAACAGGTTCTTTGTATGGCAGTGGTGCTATATAGCACCTTAACCACAGCAAGGAACCGCTGAAGAACCACTGAAGAACCGCTGAAGAACCATACAGGTGCTTTACTGGTTCTTTATAAGGTAGCGGTGCTATATAGCACCTTAACCACCCCAAAGAACCGCTGAAGAACCGCTGAAGAACCATTTTTTTTTAGAGTGAGGTTTGAAAATCATGAAAATCCATTACATTTAAATCATAAAATCTTAATTCTTACAACGTATTCCTGTAGATCAAACAGTAGAGAGATGCTAGAATGCTGAAAATATGGGTTTGATTTACAGGGAATGGATAACTTTAATAAAAATGAATAAAACAGCTTAATAAAACTTCAATACGATGTAAGTTGCTTTGCGTAAAAGTGTCTGCCAAATGCGTACATGTAAATATAATATAAAAATGAAGTAAAGGGTTAAGATGCGGTATGATGGTGTACTAAATACATTATGGTATTGTTTATAGTTTTTAATAAATTTAACAACATTTATAATATTAGTTAAATCTTTGTTATATTATGCTGCGCTATTCCCAATTCAGCAAAGTTTTTTTTTCTTTTTCTTTTTTTTCACTCACCTCAAATCTTTTAAATCACTAAAGACAAGATTTGTTCATATTCGTTCATTGATTTGTTCAGGTTACGTCGTTCCTCCAGTAGGTGGCGACAAGTCTATTGTCATTCACTCTGAGAAACATTTCTAATGTTTGCATTACATCAACTCCAATGTAAATTCACACAGACACCAGCGCAAACATTCACAATAGTCATTTTTCCAGTTCTGTCTAGTTATTTTTATCGTTGTAAAGGAAACTATGGAGGACCAAACCTGCAAAAAACAATGAATAAATACATAAATAAATAAAAGAAAAATTGTTTTAAAAACCCATAAATAAATAGATGAATAAATATACAAGGAAATGTAAAAAACAATAAAATAATAATAATAATGTGTATTTAAACTTTTATTTCCTTATTTATATATATTTTTCCCACAGACTTATTTAAGTATTTATTTATTCATTCATTCATTTTATTGCAGGTTAGATACTTAATTACTAATAAGATAAGATAAGTTTCATTTCGTATTATCCATCGTGTATATCCTGTTAATACTTTCATGAAGCGGCGCGTTTTTGATCATCTACCGTTGGCGGCTGATGACGTCACTGCTCGCGCGTTTTCCCCTCATTCAGTTTCAGCGTCGAGTGAGTCTTCTGAGGAGAGTCGAGCAGTTCACGGTATTTCTCATATTTACATGTTATTAACTATCAAACACACTTTATACAGTTTGATCAAGCGACAGGCTCATTTCTGTGTTGTTTTCATCGAGCACAGCGATACTTGTGCGTCTTTTCTGTCGTCTTCCTGCTGAAATAAACATTTAGTGCAGCATGTGAGGAAAATATGATGAATTCATTCAGACCTGAGCGATTTTGTGTTCGTTTGTGTGATTGTTTCATGTTTTATAGTGATAATAACTGTTACTGAATGTCAAAGTTTGAGATCTGTGAGGAAAATATGATGAATTCATTCAGACCTGAGTGATTTTGTGTTCGTTTGTGTGATTGTTTCATGTTTTATAGTGATAATAACTGTTACTGAATGTCAAAGTTTGAGATCTGTGAGGAAAATATGATGAATTCATTCAGACCTGAGCGATTTTGTGTTCGTTTGTGTGATTGTTTCATGTTTTATAGTGATAATAACTGTTACTGAATGTCAAAGTTTGAGATCTGTGAGGGGAATTGATGTGAATCCATCTCAACTGCTGCCATTTTATTTCTACTCTTTTAGCATCTTTGGCAGATCAAATACATTAACAGATCTGGGTAGTAACTAGGGGTGTGACGAGACTCGAGATTGAGTTCGCGAAACGAGACAAGATTTTTACACACTATTTTTAAGAAAGCCTCAATGGCGAAATACATGACTAGAAAAAATATTCTGCAGGTGTATTTGAAATGTTTTAACTAATCATCTTGTAATTAGTGTCATTTCAGTTCTACTTTCTGAGTATGAATTATCATATACCGTAAAAGACAACAATACTCAAGCGCTGTAAAAGGTTTTGCCACTAACTCAACTGACTGACTTCCCTTCTGTATGATTTCAGTCTCTCCAGATCTTACTGTACATGATTTATGAGCTTCTGCCACTTTTGACCTCCTAACTGAACTCCTTTCCTCAAACTGATCATAAAAACAGTATAAATAAAAATGGTAACACTTTACAATAAGGTCTCATTTATTAACATTAATTAACCAACATCAACTAACAATGAACAATATATTTGCTACAGTATTTATTAATCTTTGTTTATGTTAAGTCATTCATTGTTAGTTTATGATAGTTTACAGTGCATTAACTAATGTTAACAAATGAACCCTTATTGTTTGTGCTTGATAAGATTAAGAGAAAACTGTTATTCATTTTTATGGTAACACTTTACAATAAGTGCAACCATAATCACACTCTCTCAATATTCAAAGAGCAAATAAGACAAATTTTTCTTTGATACAGAGCTAAGAGATGGTTACAACTACACTGCCCAGCCTAAGATAGCTTTCATATTGAAAGATATTTGTATTCATCAGGGAGCCGCTTTCAAAATGCGTGGTACTGAAATCGCGTTTGAATGCGCTCGCGTTTATTTTCACTTTCACGATTGCGTGTAACTCTGTAAATATGGAGCGGCGGTGACCGTTATCCAACTGAATTAAATGTTTTTTATTTAAATACAGAGCAAAACCATAGTGGAGGCATAATGTAAACGTAGCGGTGGCATATTCTCTCCTAATCATCCTACATCACAGACTACTTTTCGCCTCGATGAGAAATCTCGTCACAGTTTAGTCTCGCGAGATCTCATCACACCCCTAGTAGTAACTGATTACATGTAATCTGGATTATGTAATCAGATTCCAAAAATTAACTACTTGTAATTAGATTATATTACATTTACTCCCAAAATGGCAGTCAATTTTTCATAATTCTTTGATTCTCCCGCTTCTTCTTTTTTGTATATTTTTAATTTTTTTCTTTCTAAAAACGTCTACTGCTTAAATATATTCAGAAGGTCTTGTGCGATTGCAAATAACCAGCTGTCATGTGAATATCACTGAAAACTGAGACCCACATAGCAGTTGATCACTGGATTCACAATATATATATCTTATTTAGTATGTTTTGTTTTGATTGTTTTTTGTTTTATAATTATTCATTTTAAATGATACATTTGTATAATTTACTTACGTAATAGTTTTTCATTACACTCCATCACAATCCCCAGTTTGGGAAACCATGACTTAATGTAATATTAATACACTTAATGTTGTTGACAAATAATATATATGAATATATGTTCTTTTTCTTTGTATTTTTATATCAGTTTGGTACAAGATTATCCTTTTCAAATCAATGTGATAAATGAGTTTAGTCAAAAGTAATCTAAAAGTAATCAAAAAGTAGTCAGATTACATTACCTTAAATTTCCCTACAATTTTTTTTCCAATGTAATTTGGAATCAGTAACTGATTACAATTTGTAAGTAATCTACCCAGCTCTGAAGATTAGGCTAATTATTGCTTTGTGGTGCTCTTTATTTTTAAAGGTTTTAAGATCATTGTTAGTTTCTGTACAAAACTCGCATGTTAATGATCTTATTACATTGCAGTGAGTGATTAGAAAATCCAGCTATGTTAAGATGGACATATTATGTTGTAATATTATGCTGAGTGTTGTATTTGTTTGTTTGTTCTAAGACGGTTCTTAGATGTGTCATTTAGTATAAAACTTGGTAACTAATATATATTTTTGATTTTGGCAGATCAGATCCTGAATGACCCAGAATGAAACGCACTGAAGAAGAAAGAGGTTGGTGTTTATTCTTCATTCCGTGGGTGTTGGAAGCAACAAAAGAAAAATGTGGGTGGGAAATTGTTTTAGTGGAGTAGATCCCATATCTGGTGCCTTTTATTTAAACAATTGTTTTTATAGTTTAAAGGCCTTTGCACACTGAGTCCGAAATTTTCGCATGCGTTTTTTCGTATTCGCAATCCTAAAAATTTGTCACGCACCGAGACCTTGCACACTGAGTCCGATGCGTATTAATGAATGCGTTGCGAAAAAATCGCAAAACAAATCGCAAAACAAATCGCAAAACAATACAAAATGAAGTCTTCAAGCAGTGAGCACGATTAGTTGTCTCCTCTAGAAAAAGAAAGAGAAAATATTGAGTCTATTCAATCCCGAGATTGCATAGAGAGAAAGAAGAATTCACCTCATCAAGGAGCTGCGGGATTATCCGAGCGTTTCAAAGTTTACTTCAGGATGTCAGTGGCTCTGTTTGATGCTTTACTACTGGCACAATCTGTCTTTATATTCGGTCTCTTTGTGTTCCTCACGTTGTTAGTCATTCAGTGCTGCTGTTTTTTGCTGTAGGCAACGTGGATCAACTTGTCAGATGGCATTCTGGATTTTTGCGTTCGCGTACGGTGGCTCTGAATTGTCAAAACGTCTCTCAAAATGCGTGCCACGGATGCGAAAAACGCAGAGAATCGAACCTGATCCGAATATTTTTTTGACGGACGAAAGTTTCGGAGGCAGTGTGCAAACGCGATTGACATAATGTGAGGTCGAATTTATTTTTTAACGTGCGAAAGTTTCGCATGCAAATTTTGGACTCAGTGTGCAATGACCTTAAGGATGTTGGTCCTTTTCAGGGGTCTGAGCGCGATTCAAGTGATTTTTGGTCCATATTTGAACACTCCATATGAACCGAACTGAACCGAAACCATCTTGGAAGGAGGTCTGAGTCCGGTTCGATAAAAACACGCAATCTGAACACAAACCGATCTGGACGTACTTGATTTTCCAGTTCGTAAATTCTAGTGTGGTTTTAAACGCACAAATCCACTGTTCATCATGTTACTGCTTCTGGCAGATCTCTACAAATTATTCACAGCGTACACTTATTTATTGTAGTTTCAACCGCTTCCAAACTGAGATGTGGCTGCACACTTTGCCAGTTTAAAATGGTTTACAGCGCACACACTTAAATCACGAGCACAGAAGCCAGCTGTCAGAGTGCGTGTACTAAACTGAATTATCTTAGTGCGTTTAAAGCATCAAAACCACACAAGGTTCACATAAACAGGGGGTTTTGTCTTAAGTAAATGTGAACATGTATGTGTCTCGCGTATATTGGACCTGTGCATTACTATAGTTCTTAAAGTGACAGCAGCTTAATAAAAGAGTCAGTAAGCTATTAGGGATGCACCGATCCGCCTTTTTCGCTTCCGATACGATACCTGGGATTCAGTATCGGCCGATACCGATCCAATCTTCAAGTAATAAGAAAAAGTGCTAAATTAAAAAAAGTGCTAAATTTTAATAAGAAAAGTGCTAAATTACCTAATAAACTATGCCTCACTGAGGGCTGTGACGGTCGGCATGACAACTGCACCACCGCGGTCGTGGAGTGTCACCGGCGGTAGTGTGGCGTGTATATAATTTATAATCTCAAAGGTCGCGTTAACCGAAAATCTTCCGTCATTCATGGAATTTTTTTTAGCAGTGACGGAAAAAATCTGCAGCCTGTCCGTCATTTTGACAGATTACTGAGGCTGATGTTGCTTGTAACTGTAATTCCCACCCCTGTCCAGTAGGTGGTGAGTGCTCTCCAGTGTGGCAGCAGAGTGCGAGTCCAGAACAAAATGAAAACGATGCGTTTGATTGCACGTACCCAGTTTGTCCATTTTATTACATATTATAATACTTATGCTTACATAATTAAGTTTCTGATCCGTTTTGTTTTAAATAGTTTGTTTTATTTTTCTTGCTGCTGACTATAAGTTTATGGTCAACGAATGGCTTTTCTGAGGTAAATACGTGACATTGTTTACAACACTGATTGAACTGACGTGATACAGATTTCGGTAAGCTACTGTATTTTTCAACATTTTTTGATATTCATTCATGTTTATTTCCTTCTGTAAAGTAGTAAAGAGGAAGAGATGATCGCGTTCACTCACGATCCTCAAAAAGTGTGAGATGAGATGAAAGATGAAAACTGAAAAGTGACGCAGACTTTAACTTTTTTTTTTATAAAACTTTATTTTCATAATATAAATAAATGCATAGCCTAGGCCTATTTGTTTATCCTATATGTTTGTGAATAAATATGAAAATGTGGACGAAATCAGAAGCTATTAAATGTCTTATAATTAAAATATAAAAATTAAAATGCTGCAGCAACATATGATAGATAGGACAGAACAAAAAAATGCTATTTACAATCTTTCATTGTGCAAAAGTATTGTAATATGAACGGCTCCCATACAGAGTGGCACAAAGCGCTTATGCGCATCCCGTGTGCAGAATGATGCGCTTGAAGCATCATGGAGTCGCAGCGCTCCGCCGTGAAAAGTTCAAAGCACAAAGTGAAGATATATTGATGATGCGTATTGTATTACCGGTATCTTGATGAAGTATAATAATAGAAACAGTGATTTATCTTGGAGAGAGTTTCATTGTGTTGACTGTCGTAACCGAACGCGACACGCAGTCTGAATGCTGAATGGAGAATGACTGACGGAGCGGAGGCAGGCTTTAACGTGAACTTTAATTGAAATATTTATCTGTACTTCAAATTACACTATGGAATGGCTTCAGAACACTTGGAATATAGTGCACAGAAACTTTATGGTGCTTTGTAATGTGTTTGTGCCTTTTGTGGAGCTTAACAATAAATTGTGTGTGTATCTGCAGTCTGCGAATTTATTTGAAGAAATCTAGTTGCAGTTGTCTCCTTTACGCAGGAGCAGAACCGTGTGTTTAAATTAGGGATGTGTCACGATTTTCAAATATTCAGTTAGTTGATTTAATTATAGAATATCGAATAGGCTGTGCGATTGTCGTCTTAAAAAAATCCTCATGTTTTCAATGGTGACACGTTCATGTATTTTATTTATTTATTTTTTATTAAACCTTTATTTAACCAGGGAAGATAGATGAGATAGATATCTCATTTACAAGTGAGCCCTGGCCAAGGTAGCAGCACACAATAAACAAAAATTAAATTAAATACATAAAACAATAATCACAACACTAGGCATGTGACGGTATCAAATTTGCATGTTGCGATTAATTGATGAAGCTTTTATCACGGTATACAGTATTATCACGATATTAAAAAATAATTTTTGTCATAGTTTAACAGGTTTAAGAACTCTTTTTGTAATAAAAAAAAAAACAACTGACTGAAATTTTATTATAAAGAACAACAGATAACACTTTACTCTATTTAATGCATTAACTAAGATTGAGCAATAGCTACATTTGTTACAGAAAGTGTACGTTAACGTTAGTTAACACAACTGATCATTGTTAGTTTTTATCTCAGGTCCATTAAATAAGTTATTTTGATTTTAGTAATGTTATTAAACAGTAACTAAGAAATTAACATTAATTAATAATAATTAATACTTTATAAGTATTTTTATTGTCAGTTTAGTGATAATGAATTAACATGTTAACTAATGAAGCTGTATGTTTTCAAAGTTTTACTGAACAATAACAAATAATCAGAACATTTCTAATCATTAGGGCATGTTGTAGTCCAGACTAAAATATAAAAATGTTTAAGTTTGAAAATAAATATCCTTTTAAGTCTTTTTTAATTATTCAGTTTTTGGTGCTGTGATGAACAACACTGAGATTACAAAAAAAATGAATGGCTGTTTGAAGCATTTTAAAAACTACACTAGCGCAGTTACTTTGTTTGTGTGGTAACCGCTGCACGCTGCTGTTCCATCAGCGCCCTCTGCTGTCAGAGAGTGAACGCGCACTTTCATTCAGCTCGTCTCCTTCACTGGTTCTCGTGCACGTTGGGATTGTTTACATCTGAGCGCGTGTCCTTTTGACGCAGAATACAGCGGTGTTGTGCATTTTATACGATTGATGGGTAAAGTATTCTTAATTGCCTTATAAAAAATAATAATTGGTTATTATTATTATTATTTACGGTATTCTGAAGTGCCCACGATTACAATATCGTGCATATTCATTACCTCGATTTATCGCATTACCGAATATCGGCACAAGTCTACACAACACACACATTTCCAACAATAAAACAAGTTTAAGAACAAGTGCAGACGGATTGGACTGTTTGATTAAGATATAGCTTAAACTCATTAATTGAAATAAATACACTAAGTTTCAATGATCTTTGAATCTCATTCCAAGCAGTTGATTCACTATGAATAAAAGCAGTTTTTCCAAACTCTGTCTTCATTAAGGGAACATTTAAAAAAATATATCTACTTGAACGCAGATTATGCCCTTGACTCTTGACAGACAATGAACTATTCATATACAGAGGAAGCTGGCCAACTATGGCCTTGTACACAAATATAAGCCAGTGCTTGTACCTTCTTAAATGAAATGAAGGCCAACCCACCATTTCATACAATGCACAGTGATATGAGTATAATGATTTGTACAAGTTATGAATCTTAAAGCAGAGTGATAAACAGAGTCCAATGATTGTAAAAGAGCCTTAGTGGAATTTCTGTAAAAAACAACTCTGACTCTACTGCATAAGAGACAAACACGTCCAATTGTCTTTAAAGCTTTTATTTCTTGCAAGAAAGGTCAGACAGGTCATACAGAAACACAAGTAGCTGCAGAGTGTAAGACCAAGAACGAAAGCTTCCCCTCACGTTTATATCTCTAACCTCCAAGGCCGAAGCCTCTGTCCTTTCACCATATTTGGAACATCTCTTAGTGGCTGTAACTTTCCACACATTGTTAGCACAGACATGTTTTTAACATACATCTTGCATTTCCCCATACCATATCTTGCTCTTTCTATTTCCAACATCTATGTTAAACATTACCACTTCAGCCAACATCATACCATGTTCCATAAGCATCATATTTCACAAGAATACAGGTAAAAAGCTTATGAAAAATTAAAATTTCCACAACAATTCCCTCTTCTTATCATTCATTGATAACTAATGATTACTTCTACTTCATTTCACAGCACACTCTTAAATTTGTGAAGAAAGTTAGAAAATGCTTAAGGCTTTTCCTGTGGGGATAGACCCTGTGTTTTAGCAAGCTAAATAGGATAGATAAAGAATGGGCTTTACCATGACGTCAAATCTGTCACATTTTACTATCACATTCTTTGAGGATTAACCACTAGTCATCCATATTCATCTTAAAGTATCTTATACAGTAAATTTAAGTTCTTACGTCACATTTATGCTCTTCATTTCTGATCTTCATACAAACAACAAATTCAGATACATCACCCAATCATAGAAATCCTTCATTTTACAGACATATAGCATGCAAATTTAGGTTCTATAACATCTTATCACAACAGATCCATTTTGTAGCCCATGATGTCATTGTCCAGCTTCAGTGGTGATTTGGAATTCCTTGAGCTGATTTCACCTGTACACAAACTTTAGACAGGATAGAAAACATTTATTTTCAATAGTTCAACGTCATGTTCCCACAATTCTGTTGATGCCACTCATTGTTTAGCCCCTTCTATTCCCAAAAATGGGCTCTTCCAACCTAATTTAAAAAGATTTTCAGGCATATTTTCAGCCATACATTTGTTAGTTACCATCCCCCTTTTTGATGTATTGTTCATCATCAATTGATCATAGTGGTTGGAGACATGTTTCTCTAAACAACATTTGCCATCAACACTAAACTAAAATCCATCTTCAATTCTTCAACCAGATTTCCTCCAGCTTTCTCTGTCTCTGAACATGCTCTGTAAAGAGTTAGAAAAATCAAGGTTATTTTCAGATAAAAGATTACACACAGTCTCCTGTGTCTGCTCCAGCACTTTCTAAAGAAACAGAAACTTTTTTCATTAGTTTGGGCACAAACAGAAATTCAAACCACAGCACCCCAAAGATCGTCTACCACCCCAACATAACAATGGGCACCTGTGTAGATAGTCACAATTCTTTCCACCTTGACTTCTCCCTTCTCCCTTTATTCTGTCATAAAAGCTCCTAACGTCTCACTGTAACTCACATTGTCACTCTTTTCATCCCAGTCTGTAGTCTCAACACACTCTCTGACAAACCGGACCACTTTATTCTTATGTTTAGCTCAAAATTTAGCAGGTACCTCAGCCAATGCTGGGTGTACTTCTGAAGCACACTTGTTTGCTGTTGAATGATTTTCTTTACTCTGTTTCTCAATTGGTATTACTATTCTTTTAGTCAGTCTGCCCCCTCCAGTGAGGGTCACAAACTCATCTGCTTATACCAAATAGAGGACAGTAGCCCTGAAACCAACACTTCACATTCCCCGGTCACAACTTATCCTTCGCTATTCCCGTCTGTTGTTTTGTCTCTGAAGACAGAGCCATCTACAAACAACACGTCCTCACAGTTATCAAATGGTTAATCTAGCAGGTCAAGTCATGGTGTACAGACTTGATCAAGGATAGTCAAACAACAGTGATGTTTCTTCTCATCATCCTTTGTTCTGTGAAGGTTACTGGGCTCTCTGGATAATCTTGTTTACTGCCAGTGTGTCACTGTTTCTCTGCTGCCAAGTCTATATTTTACATTTAGCATTGTGATCACACATAGCTGACAGTGTTTAAATTCAGACCCCAAGTTAAATTTAGACAAGGGGTTTTAACCCATGGATGGCAACCTTCACAATTCCAATTTTCCATAACTACTTAAACTTACTGATCCAGAGAGTAATTCAAATCAATATCATCAAATGACAAAAGTAGTCATAATTACCATTAGTAGACAGAGCTGGATAAACAATCCACTTAAAGCTCGTCCCATGTTCTGTATCGTCTTTTCATCAGATTCAATCCAAATATCTGCTTCTCCAAATTTCTCGTTTCACTTAACCCATCTGTAACGATAAAACACTCATTCACACTGGTCAATGACATATACACTCTCTATGGGGACAGAATATTTCCCCAAACTAACACATACAAAACATAGAGTCCAGTCACTCTCGCACTCACTCACACTAGACACACATGACTATAAACTGCTCACTTTCAAAGTTGCTTTTGGTTGGTATTGGTGCTGAGCAGCCCAATAATGTTATCTAAGATTAGGAAGGTTCAAACCCCCTCTATCTTTATTTGACATAATTATTTTAAGTCTTATTCTTGGTCTTTTGTTTTGCCAAATAAATTTTGAAATCATTTTTTCTAGTTTGCTAAATGCTGAGAGCGGAACCCAAACTGGTAGCGATTGAAATAGGAACAGAAATCTCAGTAATATATTCATTTTCACTGTTTCTACCCTGCCAAACATGGAGAGAGGTAGTACTACCCATCCCGCCAAGTCCTTTTTTATCATCTCAAAAAGTTGTGTATAGTTAGCTAGATATAAACGTGATGCCATAGGTGTAAGAATGACACCCAAATATCTGAAGCCCTGACTAGACCATCGAAAAGATACCTCATTATCTAACTGAGTGGGCCAATGTCCTGAAATCATCATTGCCTCAGATTTCTCAGAATTTACCTTGTATCCGGAAACTGAGCCATAGTCTCTAAGGCACTCTAAAAGGGCTGGGATTGATGAAAGGGGGTTTTCAATAAATAATAATACATCATCTGCATACAGCAATATCTTATGAACTTTTCCTCCTTTATCTATTATCCCCTGTATTCTTGGGTTGCTCCTTATTAACTCCGCTAGTGGCTCAATGCTAAGAGCAAATAAGACTGGAGACATCGCATCTCCCTGACGAGTTCCCCTACCTACATTAAAAAACTCTGAGCAATGACCATTAACTCGAACTCTTGACTTAGGATTTTTGTAAAAAGTCTTTACCCATTTAACAAAAATGTCATGAAATCCCATATAATTAAGAGTCTGCTCCAGAAACACCCAATCCACTCTGTCAAATGCTTTCTCGGCATCTAAGCTGAGAAGCATTGAGGGTGTTTTATTGTTTTTTTCCAATTTGTTGTAGATTTAAAGCTTTTCTTATATTATTTGTGCCATAACGTCCATTAATAAATCCAGTCTGATCCGGTTTAACCAATTTTTTTTTTTATGTTTTTGAATTCTGTTTGCTAGTATTGAAGTTAAAATTTTCATAATGACAAAGCAAACTTATTGGTCTATAAGACATACATTGCGCAGGGTCTTTTCCAGTATGAATTACAGTGATAATTGCATCAGACCATGAGTGCGGGGGGTCCTCGTTTTGTAATACATAGATTACACTAAACACCTTACATAAATTAGGAGCCAATTAATTCACAAATACCTTATACAATTCCCCGGGGAATCCATCTACGCCAGGTGATTTATAATTTTTTAATTTTGCAATAATCTCTCTTATTTCTTCTTCTGTGATAGGAGATATCATTTCCTTTGCTTCTTCTTCTGTTAATTTATTTAATTAAATTGGTCGCAGAAAACTTTTAACTTTTTCTTCCTTATTTATTAATTTCTGGCCTTCATATAATTTTTTATAATAATCTTCAAATGCATTAACTATATCGTTTGGTTGTGTTAGCATTATTAACGTATCTGGGTGTTTAATTTTTGGAACTACACTGCTTGCTTGAGCCTTACGTAATTGGAAGGCTAGGAGCCTGCTTGCTTTATTACTCATCTCATAATATTTTCTACTTACAAATCTGAGTGCCCCTTCTGCTTTATATGTGAGCAAATCATCCAATTTCTTTCTTTCCTGTTTTAAACATTCTAGAGTTTTGATTTTACCTGTTTGTTTATGTTCTATTTCTAATTTTCTGATTTCATCCTCTATCTCATTTTGTTTAGCTAATCTCAATTTTTTATTCCTGGATGTTATCTCTATTATTTTACCTCTTATCACTGCTTTGGCTCCTTCCCACAAAATAGAGTGACCAGTCCATTGTCATTAATATCAAAGTATTCAGTCAGTTGTTGTCTTATTTCTTATTTGGCCTTACAGTCATTTATCACTGATACATTTAATCGCCAGTATTTAAATGATTTACCTTGTCCTAACTGAAGTTTTAACCTAACTGGAGCATGATCGGATATGGTTATGGGATCTATATAACATTCTGTAATACTGTGTAAATCTGCTCTAGATGTACAAAAAAGGTCTATTCTAGAATAGCTGCCGTGTACATGTGACATGAAGGTAAAATCCTTCTCTTTTGGATGCAAGTGTCGCCAAATATCTGTTAAACCCAATTCTCTCATTATTCCTAAAAGGGCTTTTACTTTTTTTGACTGTGGTCCCCTATCTGCTGGTAACTTATCCACATGACTATCTAATACACAGTTAAAGTCCCCACCAATTAAATACATTCCTTGACCCTTCTGTGCCAACAGAGAGAAAACATTCTTGAAAAATTGTGGATAGTCTTCGTAAGGTGTATAAAGATTAAGAATCGTAATTTTTTTTTGCCTGAAATTGTTTCAACTACCATGATGTATCTCCCCTCTTTATCCTTGTATACTTGCTCCACATTAAAAAATACTGACTTGGCAAACATGATTGCAACACCTCTCCTCTTCCCCTTGTTGTATGAGGCACTATAAACTTGGTCCACCCATTCCCTTTTCAGTTTTAAATGTTCCCCATCAGACAGGTGGGTCTCTTGAAGCAATGCAATAGAGCATTGCATTTTTTTAAGCTGATTAAATATTTTCTTTCTTTTAATTGGGCTGCTCAGACCTTTTACATTATAACTGACACAAATTAAATTGTCCATTGTTTGATGCTATATGTGTTAGTAACCAACATGTTCCAGTGATGATGATAATAAAAAAATAAATAAATAAATAAATAAACATATACAAAAACATGAACTATATACATGAACAAGACTTTCACACATCCATTCGGCCAAGCTGTCGTCTCACAGGCCAAATCCCGATGTAACGGGGGCAGGGAGTTGTGACACTGACTCCCTGGGGTACCAAAAGTGCACCGGGTGCGTGCAGCCATTATGTTATTGAAACACGGCCGCCTCCGAGAGTGATTTCCTCTCAAAATACCAACAAGTATCCGTCAATTTAGGGGAAAAAAAGCAATTATTATCCCGAAAATAAATAAGCGAGGGGCAACAAAAAAATAAATAAATTAAAATAAAAACGTATTTAAATTAAATTAAACGTATGGATCTCAACAAAGTGCCACTATCTTCTATAATTTAACCAGAGTTTACTCCCATTGAAGCAGAAACATCCGATTTTAAATGCACTGTTTACATATTTTTAAACGGATCATTCCTTCTGTAGAAATGCTTGAAGATCCACGTCGGACAACGCTGTGCTCACTCCACGTCCACCTTTGCCTTGCACTGACCATCTAGCCCTCGATATTTCTCTTACTTGTTGGTCCCGTTCATCCACTCAAACTTTGATTCCCAGGTCCCGCAGCGGTAGTGCAGCATCCATCAGGGTAGGAAAAGTTTTTACTCCCGTCTCCAGGTAGATCCTTATCTGCGCTGGATAGATGCACTGCGCTTGCACATTCTTCATCTTGAGCTGTTTCATTACATCTTGCACCTGTGCTCTTTTCCTCTGCAACTCAGGCGAATAATCATTACCGAAGTAGATCCGTTTTGTGTTATACAGGACCACCTTTTGCGACCAGGCTTTGGCCTTTTAAGTCCTCAACCGAGGTCTCTAATTTTGTCAGTGATATTTTCGTTTGTTTATGCCCCTCTTGATTTTCTTTTCTTAACGATTTCAGTTCTTCCATCACTTCAGAAAGTTCAGGAGCACGCGGGCTAGCTTTAGCATGTCTGTTAGGGCTAGGTGATCCTTTTTTATCGTCTCTTTCTCTCAAATTTTCATTTTTAGAAGCATTCTTGTGTCTTGTAGTCGTACTCATTTCTCAAAACTCTGATTATACCTGAATTAATTATGTAAATCGGGATTTATTACAACAATCCGACAGAGCTTAACTTTCAAGTGTTTGCCATCTCCGTGATGTCACCGGAAGTCCTCAGCAGCCTCTTAAGACTGAATTTAACATCAAATTACTATACATAACCCTTGGTCAAATGTAAATGTTTTAACTTTTAAATAAAACATTACCACCATCTAAAATATGTTATGTCAGTTGCCATTTTTGAGGGTTATCTTTAGTTTTAAATGCTGAATGCACTTAACTTTCTCTTGAATCTGCAAAATCAGTCTTCATCTTTAACACCACCATTGCCTTGGAATTATCCTCTGCCATGTCTACTGACCTGCAGGAGTAAAAACTATGATAGAGACACATTAGTTCAAAATCACACAGCCTCATGAATTCAGGCATTCATCATCCTGCTGAATCCTTAACTTCTATACAGTTCTTGCCAATAGGGCAACCAACATCATGTTACTAAATTTTACTCTGGTCTCCCCAGAAATTACGGACAATCACCTCATGTTCTCAGTCGGCTCTTGAAAACTCATTCCCATCAGCTCTATATCAATACTCTTTTTTTCCTCAGGGTCTTCTCCCCTGGCATAGTTGCTTGTCACAATGAAAAACAAGCCATCTCAGGAATGCGGTTTCTGGTGAGTGGTATAGAGGAGCATTTTTGGGTCAGACTGCTGTCCTTCTCACAGGTCACCCCCCCCTTCATGATGCTGCTGGCCTCACAGACATCCTGCTCAACTCTCATACCCATCTCACATAAACACCTCCCATCAGGTGTCAAGAGAAATGGAGTGTTCTCTTCTAAACAATTTGATAAAGATTTTAAAAGATATAATAAAAAGCAGAAAATTGCTAAACTTGAAGAATCTCTGGGGTCTATGAAGTTTTCATAAATGAGACATGCAAAAACACATGCTGTGAGCTCAAGTGAAATGTATACCACATCCTGTATAAATGACAACTGTTGCATTATGTGTGTAGGTGAACATGGGTTCTGGGGGATAGAGACATTGTTGTGTGTAACTGATAAGAATGAAGACAGTTAGGAAATAAATGTCTAGTAAGGTAGAAATCTGATAAAAATGTATAATAAAAAAATGTGTGTATTGCTTAAGCCAGTGACGCAAATAGGAAATGCATTGACGCAAGTGAAGAAAGGTGATAGACAAGTAACCTAGCAATTAACGCAAGTAAAAACCACATGTGCGTAAATGAAAAGATAAAGTGCGTCAAAAGAGAATATAAATACAGGGGCCTTTATAGCTCTCTGAGTAGTTGGAGGAGTAGTAGAATATTGTGTAGTTTTTGCTGAAGAAAGAAAGAGCATACAAGCAAGCAACAAGCGGAAGCCGTCGCCAGACCACAACCCTCAGAAGATCAAAGAACACACCTGATTTTCTTAGAGAAGAACATATACTGAATAGAGAAGAGGGTAAGCTTTAAAAATGTAATTATTTATCTGGCCCATGGAACTTCCAGCTTAGCTGGCATAAAGTGGTGTATTTAGCTTTTGCCTTTGCAAGAAATAATAAAATGAGAATGGGGACTGTCCTCAAACTCTGATAGCATTGTCTCAGTCTGTTTATTGTTGTAGAGTGAGAATCCATTTGGGGTATCAGAAGTTGACTGTCTGAAAAAGATAGATTTTTATAAAGATATCCCGACGGACTTTACAAAGTCAGTCAAGGTTGCCAACCAGTTGCAACAGAGTGGGCTGTGGGAGTGCATTAGCAGGCATAGCTGTCCTCTGAGGGCGAAGAGCCAGCTGTGGTGCACTGAACGGAAGGCTAACCCACCCCACCCAGGTAGGCTTGGTTGATATCTGAACCGTAGGCCTAGGAGGTACGGTAGTGATCAGAAGTAGACCCTGAGATAATATAATCTAAAAAGAAAACTCCTCCTGAATCTATAAAGGTAAACCTTTTACAGGAGTTGAGTAATATGAATAGAGGAAGTGGCTCGTGACCAAGATAGTGTTACGTGGTCGCGGCAGAAACCACCCAGGGGGTGACGCGGCACACGGGGTAGATGCCCAGTGGCGGCGGCAACCCCCTGCCTTAGGTTGTCCCCTGTCTGGCCAAAGAGGATCTTACCTGTCATTGAGAAATCACCTCGTGCACACTGGTACCAGCTCTTTCCCATTCCAGATCTTTGACAGTTTTCTTCAACAGAATCAGGTGTTTTCTGGAGCTTAGGGAAGTTGCATTCAAGAGCCACCAGAGCCATTGGACCACCTAATAATGTTAAAACATGGAGACAGGTTAATAACAGCAGTATTTAATCACTAAAATCATTAGACTGTGCATTCTCTCAGCAGCAACATATCCGTGCTGAGAATATACTCGTTGATTTTAATTCTCACAGCTGTCCATTCAGTGTAATGTTCTGCCACATCTGTACCCGGAGCCATCAGCCCTGCACATGGTGGTGACAAAGATCAGACAAAAAGTTACTGGTCATAGAAGAAATTCATCAAAATATTCACTTCTGTCCTTCAAGGTCTATATTACTAATTTAAAGACCTCTTTACACTCATTGAGTTTTCCTTTAACAAATTTAAAAGTTAATTTCCCTCTTCATGGCAATCATTTCTTTTGACATCTCTGTGTCCATGATTTTCAGCTGAGACACTGTGCTTCACTATAAATAGCTTGTTATCTCTTATGACACAAGCTCAGATAGCAGCTTTTAGCTGACTTTGAGTGAGAGAGACTTCAGGAATTTCAGAAATAGTACTCTGCCTTTTATAACTTTTAACATCAAACTTTATCTACTGTCTTTTGACTCTGGCCTAGCTTAAGACTTTGCCAGAAATTACATTCATTCCCAAATAAACAACTGCTTATATTTGTCTTTTACTCACACATCATGGAAATTAGAGGTTACAAATTTCCAGGCAGGTTGAGTCTTTGTTACAACTGGCAGTCTCATTTATTTTTTTTATTTTTTTTTTGCCATTTAACTTTTGACCATCAAAAACCAAACATTTAGACATTAAAAGTCCAAAATCATTTTAGTCATTTTACATTGTGATAGCGATGCGCTAATCACATAAAAACATACTTGAGACTGTTCAAATATTTTCCCCAAAGTGAAACATTCTTTTAGAATTTTCATTTTCACTTTCATAAAATTATTTTTTTTCCTGCTATATTTCCCTTCATCATTGCCACTTATCTCACTATCAAATAGTTAGTCTGCAGATGCAAAACACTTTATCAATATGGTTTCTACTGTTTTGCAAAACCACAATATTATTTTAATCATATTTCTACTACTTGGTTGGACTGACAGCCTTATAGCTGCTTTCTCCTTCAACCATTCTTATATAAATTGTAGTTCTCTAGACATCTAATGTCATGCATGTATTTAATGGATGAATAAACAAAACTTTTTTGTAAGTTATGTTCACATCGAACTTCTTCACATGCCAATTATTTTTTGTATTCTCCTTCTTTCCCTTCTGTCTGCTTCGTCTAGCCTACAATCTCTAGCCTGCTTACATTTCACACACACATTGCTCTCTTCAACTCATTCCCTTACGACCTTAAGTCTTATGACCACTCAACGTTCCCTCTTCTGGAAAATCATAATACTTAACTTACTCTTTTATCTCTTACATGCATCTTTGGCCATACAATTTTCTCATTTGATAAAACACTGGTACATCATATTTTACAACACCCCCTATCACTTAACTTTTTGCAAGCTTGCTCTGGGATTCCCCATTTTGACCATCCCGAGTCATGTGGATTTAGTTTGTCGCGCACCTATAATCTGTGGACATCTCCAGCAGATCCATTTGACCCCCAAAATCGGTCACGGGTTCAGGCCTCAATGCCCACAATCTGCAGCCTCAAGCGCTCAGGCTGTCACTGCTATCACAATTTTATGAAACTACAGCATTCCACTGCTAAATCCCAGAATTTGTCACAATTTATAACCTACAACTTTTAGCTGCAGGTGGGCTCAATCCCAAAATTCTATGACCAATTCATAAACCACAACTTCTTTTTTTTTTTTTTTTTTGTCTTTTAAAATTTTATTTCGGCTATGGTTGGGCATAATCTCAAAATTTTGCTCCAGTATGACCCAGCCTAGATTCGTTCCGCAAATCTCCCTCCCTGGAAAGCTCTCTTACTGCCAAACGCGGTCAGTTTCAGGAACGTCTTGATCACACTGCTTTTTCTGTCCACGTCATGCAGCCTGGCTCAATACGCCTTCTGCTATCACAATTTTATAAAACTACAGCATTCCACTGCTCAATCCCAGAATTTGTCACAAATTTATAACCTACAACTTCCGGCTGTAGGTGGGCTCAATCCAAAAATTCTATGACAAATTCATAAACCACAACATCCGTCTGTGGTTGGGCATAATCTCAAAATCTTGTTCCAGCATGAACGCAGATTGTTCCAGCTCGCACGAGACAATTCAAAATTTCTCCCTGGAGAACTATTATAGCAGCTGATCTCAATCCCTCATAAAACCTTCCAGACCGCGACCACCGAGTCAGCCAGAGCAGTCAAAATGGTTCGTCCCGGTTCCTAATTACTTATTTACAAAATCATAAATTCCCCTTTTTTTCACTTTTTCTATTCAAAAACTTATTTTATCCACATAAACTCATATTTAAATCACTTAAATCACAAATTTTAAAATTTTTCCTGTTTCCTAATCTTCCAAATTTTACCAAATCACACTTACTCTTAATTCCCCATAAAATTTAAATTTATCTCTTACCAGAGAGTCGTGTAGCCACCTGGGCTCGTTTTCTGATTCTAGTGGTGTCCCCCTCTGGACCCTGGCGGTCGGCCCCTCATCCCTTAATCTATTCGGGGTAGGGCTGAGACTACTATTGAGTCCAGGATGATCAGTCACCGTCCACTCTCGGGTCCAAAAGGCACATCCAAGGAATCCAACTTCCTGACACCAAATTGTTGTGGCAAAAAATCAACTCCGAGTCTACTGCATAAGAGACAAACACGTCCAATTGTCTTTAAAGCTTTTATTTCTTGCAAGAAAGGTCAGACAGGTCATACAGAAACACAAGTAGCTGCAGAGTGTAAGACCAAGAACGAAAGCTTCCCCTCACTTTTATATCTCTAACCTCCAAGGCCGAAGCCTCTGTCCTTCTACCATATTTGGAACATCCCTTAGTGGTTGTAACTTTCCACACATTGTTAGCACAGACATGTTTTTAACATACATCTTGCATGTCCCCATACCATATCTTGCTCTTTCTATTTCTAACATCTATGTTAAACATTACCAATGAAGCCAACATCATATCATGTTCCATAAGCATCATATTTCACAAGAATACAGGTAAAAAGCATATGAAAAATTAAAATTTCCACAACAAACATCTCCATAATCTAGGACAGGTAAGAAGGTAGCTTCCACCAGCTTTCTCTTGGCTGACTGTGAAAAACAAGCACTACTCCAAAAATAAAACCCCAGCTGTAACCTTAACGTAGACAACAAATGTTTAATATGTAACTTAAATGATAAGTCCTCTTCCAACACAAAGCCTAAGTATCTATAAGAGGAGACTAATTCTATAGAATTACCCTGCAGAGTGTAAAGAGATGGTAAAGGATTCACACATACATTTTCTAGAGAAAACCATATATTTTGTTTTCTTATCATTCAGAACAGTTTTAAAGAGATGAGGTTATGCTGAAGTATTACAAATGCTTCCTATAACTTTAAGATACAGCTATCAATGCAGGATTATTTATAGTGTCATCAGCATATAAATGAATACTTGCATCTGATAAATTATCACCAAGATTGTTTATATACAGTGTAAATAACAGGGGACCCAAAATGGACCCCAGTGGCACACCAGATTCAATACTTAGCTTATCAGAAAGAAACCCCTTAATTTGCACCCTTTGACACCTGTTCTTTAAGTGATTCCTAATCCAGCCTAATGCAGTTTCAGAAAGACCAATACTATGTATACACGATAAAAGAATATTATGATTGACAGTGTCAAAAGCTTTAGTCAAATCAATAAACATTGCAGCACATGATCTTCCATTATCTAAAGCACAGGTAATGTCATTTAAAACCTTCATTGTGGCAGTTACCGTACTATGATTCTTTCTGAAACCGGACTGATACCTGAACAAGATGCTGTTTCGAGACAAAAATTCCTTTAGCTGTTCACTAACAATAGATTCTAAAATTTTAACAATCACTGATAACTTTGAAATCGGTCTGTAATTATTTAAATTGGTTGGATTTCCACCTTTCAGCAGGGGTACAACCAAGGCAGATTTCCAGACATCAGGAACAACAGTCTGTTCTAATGATAAATTGAAAATATATGCTAATGGGCCAGCAATAATCTCGGCAGCTACTTTCAAAAAATATGGCTCAACTTCATCAGACCCTGCAGACTTCTTAATGTCCAGATTTTTTAAAGCCTTCAATACTTCACTTCGTGAAATAGGAGAAAATCTAAAAGTAGGGCTGTCTTCTCTCAGAGGAATTTCATTAAAAATTGAACCTGAAGAAATAAAATGCTTATTAAAAACATTTACCATGTCCGTCCTATTAGTAATAAGGCTATCTTTTACCAAAATTTGATCAGGAAAATCATTATATGACGTGGAGGGAGAAAGTGATTTAACGGTTTTCCAAAATTTAATAGGATTATTTAGATTTTGTGAGGTTTCATTTAGATAATACTCAGATTTTGATCTACGTATAAGAGCTGTACATTTATTTCTCAATTTTCTAAATGCTACCCAATCTTTATCTATATCTGATTCCCTCGCTATGGCCCAAGCCAGATTTCTTTCATGAAGGAGTTCAGATAATTCATTTGAGAACCATGGATTATCACGACCTTTTACTCGGAATGTCTTAACAGGTGCATGCCTATTCACAATCTTCAAGAATAAAGTGTGAAAATACTGCCATGCAATGGACACATCAGGTATTAAAAACAATTTATCCCAATCAAATGAAAACAATTCATGCAGAAACCCTTGTATGTCAAAGAGTTTAACCCTTAAATGCATGACTGTTTCGCCAATCATTCTTACATATTCGGGTCTTTATCGACCCGGAACTATATCTAACATGGAAGGATCGCTACCTGTCGCGATAATATAAAACTCCTCATATATTAGAGTAACAATTACAGAAGAATAAAATAAAGCATATTTTGTTACCTTTTGGAGCTTGAAAGGGCTCATTCTGAGCAGATGTTTTATGCCATCACCACTTTCCTCGTCAGAGCTCATTTCCCAGTACATTCAGCAAATAATAGGCTAGTTTTATGTTTCAGGTCACGAATATAAGCCCATTCGCGATCTCAAACGTATTCTCAAAACTATTTCATTTTCAACATCTTCAAAATCAATATTTCTATCACTAACAGCTTCACCAGATCCATCCAGTAACAGTTACAGTCCTATTTCAAGATTCAATTATTGTTGTGCAGAAAAATATACGTACACTCATACACGCCTCGGGTCGTTTGCGACCCTATACAATTTTTACAAAAAATGAATACAAAAATAGGCTTTTTTTTTTTTTATTTTATGATTTTTTTCTTGTTAAATTCTTTATAATGAATTGATTGAGGAATACCAAGAAGGTTGATGTCTAACTTTAAAAAATGAACGAGGAGGAGGGTAGTGAATGATGTCCCGGGTCACAAAAGACCCGAGGTATGCATTTAAGGGTTAAAGCTCCTTTTTGTAATAAACCTAGGTTTTACTTTAGGAATTTTACAATCCCTTATAACAGCAACAGTACAGTGATCACTCACATTATCAGGAAAAAACCCTGTATAGGTGTATTTATGGGGTTTATTTGTCAATATAACATCTATTAAAGTGGACTTACTTGGGTTCATATGATTTGGTCGTGTAGGTGATTCAATAAGTTGAGTAAAATTCACAGAATCACAATATGCTTTAAACTGTTCTGAATTTGATGTTAACCAATTCCAATTCAAATCACCCAATAATACAAGATCTTTAGAAAGCAGGTCGGTTAAAACAGCTGACAATGAGGTGAGAGCATCACTGAAGCTGCTGGTGGTCTATAACAACCAGCTATACATAAATGACAATCCTTTCCATATTCCAGGTCAATAGCCAAGAACTCAAACTGTTTAGGGAGAGAAACTGACTTAAGAACAGTAACATGATCATTTGATTTAATATACATTGCAACCCCACCCCCTTTACTTTTACGATCAGTACGAAACACATTTTACCCCTCTAATGCAATATCGTGGCTTGAGATTGATTTTTTTTTTAAGCCACGTCTCGGAAATAACCAAAACATCTGCTTTGGTCGTCTTGGCCCATATTTGTAATTGATCTAATTTTGGCAACAGGCTACGAACATTTAAGTGTACAATGCCAAGGCCTGATCTATTTGAAAAATCCAATGGAGTTGAAACAATTCCAACTGGACCAGGATTTGGATTAATACCGGCCAGTAAAAGCAACAACATTATCAGATATCACTGCCTTAGATTTTTTGGTGAAGAATTACATCGTTCTTTAAGAGAGTATGATGAAAAGATCTTAGGAATAAAAGTAAAGATGAATTCTTTGTCCTTGTGTCCATTGGCACAGAATTACTAGCCGAAATATGAAAATATTATCCATACATTTTGTTGGCAAATACATATGGAGACGCAACAAGTAAATCGTTTTATCTTCCGTCTTCCTTGATATGTCCCATAGTCCGTGCATAAAAATTACCGCACAAAAAAGTAGCATCTTCATGATACCAGTGTTGAAGTGAAAATCGTGCAGACCAGCTCCAAAACAAGCTAGCTGAAACAGCTCCACAACCCCAACAAAGAGCAGACAGCCGAGGCGATAGTGGAAAAAAACACAGGCCAGGCAGGGCAAGAAAACACCACCAACCTCAACTGCCGATATCCTCGCCGTCACGATGATCTATGAGCTCCAGTTAGTTCAATATCAGTGAGT
The DNA here is from genome assembly GCF_024489055.1 of Chanodichthys erythropterus. Lineage (NCBI taxonomy): Eukaryota > Metazoa > Chordata > Actinopteri > Cypriniformes > Xenocyprididae > Chanodichthys > Chanodichthys erythropterus. Next base: position 6,939,001 of record NC_090223.1, read on the forward strand.
TCTCCAAGAAACAGCCGGGAGCTCTTCAAGAAACAACTGTAACTTTCTGTTCACCGTTGTTTAATGCAACCCCTTTCCAAAGCGAAAACGCCACGATGATCTGTGAGCTCCAGTTAGTTCAGTATCCGGGAATTCTCCAAGAAACAGCCGGGAGTTCTTCAAGAAACAACCGTAACTTTCCGTTCACCGTTGTTTAACGCAACCCCTTTCCAAAGCGAAAACGTGATGACGGAAGGTGACCCGGAATAGTGCAACAAGTAAGCACGCTTCACCCAACGCGGTCTGACTTTAGTCCAAACTCAGTGCAAGATAGAGTCTGATTTTAAAAGAGGCTTCTTACAATAAGCATGCGACATTTAGACGTACAAGATGTACGATTAGCATGATTAAAACTGCAGATTAGTAAATCAGATAAGACGGACACAAACACAGTGCTGCCATCTTGGATTGTAACTAGAGGGTGGTGCGCGCGCTGCCAAAAATGCACCTAAAAAGCTGTCAAAGCTCACAACAGCAGAACATAGACAAGCGTGGCATATAACAGAGACGTTAAAATCAATGTTCACACGACACACGTGCCGTCATTCAAGCTGTTCACAATGATATAACGCGTTTAGGCAGCCTAAAGTCAATACGGCTTAAGGTAGGCTTACTGTGATAGCATAGACTGTTGCCTGTGTTCAGGAACATCGGTATCATCACTTGTCACTGCTCCCAAATTGGCGCTAATTTGAAAGTGAAAGTAAAATCCTGTCAGTCATTCAAGGTGCGTGTCCACTATATGGTGCCGGACTGGACAAAAGCGAGCCGCGAGCGAGCAACACTGATAGTCCACTGGCGGAAGCTCAACGTAGGAATTAATTGAAAACGCTCGCTCTGTTTCGCACCGTTATGAATGGCCATGCGGATTTTACTTTCACTTAAATTAACATACATATTAATATGTTTTAGCACACTAGAATCATTATATGGCTTGAGTTAAGACAGCATATTCTCCAATGAATTAAACAGTTTATCAATATCATACAGATTGAAAGCGTGAATGGTCTCTATCCCTCTCTCTCGATTTTCGAATATTATTTTTGCTTGAAATGCCCATCCCTAGTTTAAATGCAGTGTTTTGCACTAACGACAACATAGTCTGCTTTCATTGGCATCTCTTTGGTGTGTGATATTTTCACCTACCAGTTCATGCGCCAAACAACAAAAACAAATTACTGACTTTTCAACATTTATCTAGTGATGGCCAATTTCAAAACAATGCTTCGGAGCTTTGCGAATCTTTTGTTTCGAATCAGCTATTCGGATCGCATATATACCTGCTGAATCATGTAACTTTGGTGCTCCGAACCACTGATTCGAAGAAAAGATTCATAAAGCTTTCTAATGATTAATCAGTTAATTGATCATTAATTTAAATGATCATAGGAATTTGTGTAAATTGATATCCCTATATCAAATCAGAGATTGTTTTAATTATTATTATTCGATTGGTCCCCCCCCCGTTAATTTACCAATAAATAATAACTGTAATTTCTGCCATTATTAGATTATCATTTTTTATATGTAGGTTTCTATCTTCCCCAGTCATATGCACAATCTCATAGTTGCACGCACTAGGCGGTGGTCTGTCCAGCATTCGGTACCTAAAAAATTGCTCTGGTGGACAAGACATAATTCGTGTCTGAGCGACATACAATCTCATAATACAGTAGATGCCAATGCTTGGATCTAGGATGCATCCAGGTGGTCTTTTGTTGATTTCTCGGCTGAAATAAGGTGTTGGTGATTGTTAGATCGAATTGAGCACAGGTGTATAATAGATGTAGGCCATTGTTCTTGGGGTTTGTGAATTTTAGTCTGAATTAGTGCACTCTTTTTTTTTTTACTACACTCAGTCTGATGTTCATGTGCCCATCGGTACTCGTTCATTGAACACTGAAGTTTAACAAGACACAAAATATGCAAAATAAAAATACGCTACTTTCAAACATTTATAGATAAGGATATAACAATAAAATTTAAGTAATGTCGAGGAAAACGTGTTTCAGAAGCATTAAACGGCACATGCATGTCAAAGCGTGATAAACACATTTGCTTTTGTTCGAAGCACTTCTAAATATAAAGCATTGTCATGTTTCCGAATAAGCATATTTGGTGTGCTGTCCAAGAGGATCGAGGGCTCCGAACTTGAAATTTAGCCCAAAACCAAAGTTCTCCCTGTATCCCCAGCCGAGTGAGGAGCAGGTTGGCAGAGGGATGCAGAAAACCGTTGCAGTAACTATAAGCGAGTCTGCTCTCGTATATATAGTCAAGTCACCTTTAGTTATATAGCGCTTTTTACAATGCAGATTGTGTCAAAGCAGCTTTACATTGATAACTGGTACATAATTTTTGCTGCACAGCAGCTCTTAAAGAATAGTGTCAATGCAGGCAGATCAAAGCACTGTTGAATAAATGTCAAGAATACTGTTGAATATCAAATGTCAAGTCAAATGCGAGGGGTGTCCCCAACTAAGCAAGCCAAAGGTGACAGCGGCAAGGAACCCAAACTCCAACAGGTGACATCAGGTGACAAATAGGTGTTAAAAAGGAGACAAAAAAAATTGGGAGAAACCAGGCTTAGTCGAGGGTCCAGTTCTCCTCTGGCGAACAGTGCTTTGTTATGAATCAGGTTGCTATCATAAGTCTGATAGGATCGCAACATTCCAAGTATTTATTTCAGTTCCATCCAGTTGAGGATCGTATTCATCACGCCGGTATGGACGGTCTGTTGAGGAACTGTGGCACTGGCTGTCGTGTTGATGATGTCTTTACAATGGATGATCTAGTCGACTCGATCTCTGCTGATACTTCAGGGCTGTGTTGTGGTCGTGTCATGGCGCAGGTCCTTGGTCTCACCTGGATACGGCCCGGATCCGGTTGACTACGGTAAACCTTGGGATAAACAGAAAGAGTAACATTAGCGTAGATGCCATTCTTTTTCTGATGTAACGAGTACATCTGGTGTTTTAGGAAGTTTTCCCGGTTCCGGCTGACCTAATTTATGCAGCCTAATAATCCTTTAATGGATTTGAAAATATAAATTGATAATCTGTTATGTGTAAGCCAGGTTAAAGAGATGTGTTTTTAGTCTAGATTTAAACTGACAGAGTGTGTCTGCTTCCCGAACAATGCTAGGAAGATTGTTCCAGAGATTGGGTGCCAAATAGGAGGAAGGATCTACCGCCTGCAGTTGATTTTGATATTCTAGGTATTATCAGCTGGCCTGAATTCTGAGATCGCAATAAACGTGAAGGACTATAATGCATTAAGAGCTCGCTCAGGTACTGGGGAGCTAAACCATTTAGTGCTTTGTAAGTAATTAGCAAGATTTTAAAATCTATACGATGTTTAACAGGAAGCCAATGCAGTGATGACAGAACTGGGCTAATATGGTCATACTTCCTAGTTCTAGTAAGAACTCTAGCTGCTGCATTTTGTACGAGCTGTAGTTTATTTATCAAGCGGGAGGAACAACCACCCAGTAGAGCGTTACAGTAATCTAGCCTTGAGGTCATGAACGCATGAACTAACTGTACTGCATTCTTAGTTGAGAGCATATGTCGTAGTTTAGATATATTTTTAAGATGGAAGAATGCAGTTTTACAGATGCTAGTAACATGGCCTTCAAATGAAAGATTGGTATCAAAGAGCACACCCAGGTTCCTAGCTGACGACGAAGACTTAACAGAGCAGCCATCAAGTGTTAGACAGTATTCTAGATTATTGCGTGAAGAAGTTTTCGGTCCAAAAATTTGAATCTCTGTTTTTTCTGAATTTAGTAGTAGGAAATTACTGGTCATCCAGTTTTTTATATCAGCTATGCATTCTGTTAATTTTGTGAATTGGTAAGTTTCATCTGGGCTGAAGAAATATAGAGCTGAGTATCATCAGCATAACAATGAAAACTAACACCATGCTTCCTAATGATCTCTCCCAAGGGTAGCATGTACATAGTGAAAAGCAATTAGTCCTAGTACTGAGCCTTGCGGTACTCCATATTTAACTTGTGATTGATATGACATCTCATCGTTTACTACTACAGACTGATAACGGTCAGATAAGTATGATTTGAACCATGCCAATGCAATTCCACTAATGCCAACATAGTTTTTGAGTCTGTTTAGAAGAATATTGTGATCGATAGTGTCAAATGAAGCACTAAGATCCAGTAACACTAATAGAGAGATACAACCACGATCTGATGATAAGAGCAAATCATTAGTAACTCTAATGAGAGCAGTCTCAGTACTATGGTACGGTCTAAATCCTGACTGGAAATCCTCACAGATACTATTTCTTTCTAAAAAGGAACATAATTGTGATGAAACTGCCTTTTCTAGTATCTTTGACAGAAAAGTGAGATTTGAAATCGGCCTGTAATTGACTAATTCTCTAGGATCAAGTTGTGGTTTTTTAATAAGAGGTTTAATAACAGCCAGCTGTTGTTGATTTTGATGATTTAACAAGTTTAGACAATTCTTCCTCTCCTAAAGCAGAAAATGAATTGAATTTTTCCTCAGGGACACTACAATGCACTGTCTGTTTTCTCTCTAATATTATCAATCTTGCAAGTAAAGAAGTTCATAAAGTCATTACTGCTATGCTCTTTGGAAACATCAGAAGTTGAAGCTTTATTTCTTGTTAATTTAGCCACTGTATCAAATAAATACCTAGGGTTGTGTTTATTTTTTTCTAAAAGTTTTGAAAAATAGGCAGATCTAGCAGTTTTTAAGGCCTTTCTGTACTCAGTCATTTTCTCTCTCCACGAAATGCGAAATACTTCTAGTTTTGTTTTCTTCCAGCTACGCTCCATTTTTCTGGCTGCAGTTTTTAGTGCCCGAGTGTGCTCATTGTACATGGCGTTGGATTAATTTCCTTAATCTTTTTTAAACGCAAAGGAGCAACTGAGTCTAATGTGCTGGAAAAGACAGAGGCAATAGTTTCTGTTGGAACATCGAGGTCTTCTATGCTGTCTGGTATGCTAAGGCGATGAAACTGATCAGGAAGATTATTTATAAAGCAATCTTTAGTGGTAGAAGTGATGGTTCTATCATATTTATGGCAGGGAGGCAGTTTAGCCACTTTCACCAAATGTAATATACACAAGACTAGATAATGATCTGAGATGTCGTCACTCTGCTGCAGAATTTCAACGGCATCAATATCGATTCCATGTGACAATATTAGATCTAAAGTATGATTACGACAATGAGTGGGTCCTGACACGTGTTGTCTAACTCCAATAGAGTTTAGAATGTCTGTAAATGCCAATCCAAATGAGTCTTTATTATTATCTACATGGATATTAAAATCACCAACAACAAGGACTTTATCTGCAGCTAGTACTAACTCTGATAGAAAATCGGCAAATTCTTTGATAAAGTCATTATGGTGTCTTGGTGGCCTGTATACAGTAGCCAGCACAAATGTCAACTTACATAATGTTACATGAAGCACCATCACTTCGAAGGAATTACATTTGAAAGACTTCTGGCTGATACTGTAAATGTTACTATAAATTACAGCAACACCTCCCCCTTTGCCTTTCTGTCGAGGATTGTGTCGATAGTCATAACCTTGAGGACTAGACTCATTTAAAGTAATGTAAACGTCCGGTTTTAGCCAGGGTTCTGTCAAACACAGCACATCTAGATTATTGTCTGTGATAATATCGTTTACAATAAGTGCTTTTGAAGAAAGTGATCTAATATTTAGCAATCCAAGGTTTATCATTTGTTTATCATTATTATCTCTATTTTTTATTTGTTGAACATCAATTAAATTTTTACCATTGAATGGGTTTGGAAGTTTTTTGTTTTTACTAATTCGGGGTACAGACACAGTCTCTATGTGATAATTTCTAAGTGTAAGAGTTTCTATGTGTTGGGATTTATCTGACTTCTGTAACGTGAGGCGGCTAGCAGAAGGTCAGTCGGAAGGTCTTCCTGACCTGGGCCGTAGTTTGTCATGTTTCAGCTCTAAGACTATTTGCCATATTACTAGAGAGAAGAGCAGCACCATCCCGGGAGGGATGAATACCATCTCTTTTCAACAGGTCAGGTCTGCCCCAAAAGCTTTTCCAATTGTCTATGAAACCTATATTATTCTGCACACACCACTTACACAGCCAGCCATTGAGTGATGATAATCTGCTAACTATCTCATCACTTTGACGAACAGGAAGGGGACCAGAGCAAATTACTTCTCCTGACATTGTATTTGCGAGTTCACACACCTCTTTAATGTTAATTTTAGTGATCTCCGACTGGCGAAGTCGAACATCATTTGTGCCGACGTGAATAATAATTTTAGAGTATTTACGCATTATATTAGCATTAGCCAGCACTTTTAAATTTGCTTTGATGTCAGGTGCTCTGGCTCCCGGCAAACATGTGACTATGGTGGCTGGTGTCTCTGTTTTCACATTCCGTGTAATAGAATCGCCAATAACTAGGGCACTTTCAACAGGATTCTCAGTGGGTGCGTCACTGAGTGGGGAGAACCTGTTTGATGTTCTTACTGGAACGGAAGAGTGGTGTTTTCCACGGCTAGGCCACCTCACCGTTACCCAAGTGCCCTGCTGCGCACGCTCTACAGCCGGAACCGAACAATGTACAGAGTTCACTAAGCTAGTCGCATCCAAAACAGTATCTGAGGCCCCTGCATTCTTACTATCCTCGATTAAAGTTTGGATGCGTGTCTCTAATTCTGAGATTCTCTCTGTCAGCCTGACTATTTCCCTACATTTATGACATGTAAATCCCTCATCGCTGACAGAGAGAGCTATACTGAACATGTGACAGATGGAACAGGAAACAATTCTGTGAGAGGATGACATGACTCACCGTGTTTGTAGACTGATCCGATCCGAGTTACCACAGCTGTTTGATGAACACGTTGAAAGAGGAGCACGCGAGACTGATAAGTTTACAAGCTAGTTTACAAGCGTTACAAGCTAGTTTACAAGCGTTGTAACAGCGATTTAGATTCAAAGATTACAAGCTAGCGACGTCAGATTAATGTGGTAGGCAATAATAATAATATAAGCAACAATGAATAAAAGTAAGAGATTCAATAAAAAATTCTCTCTTGGCTGGCCTTCCAGCATGCACTATCAAGCCTCTACAACTGATCCAAAATGCTGCAGCAAGACTGGTCTTCAACGAACCGAAGAGAGCGCACATCACTCCTCTCTTCGTCAGTCTGCACTGGCTGCCAGTAGCTGCTCGCATCCAATTCAAGGCTCTGATGTTTGCTTACAGAACGACAGCTGGCTCTGCACCGCTATACCTTAACTCACTACTTCAGACTTACGCGCCCTCCAGAAACCTGCGTTCTGCAAGTGAACGGCGCCTTGTGGTGCCATCACATAGGGGCACAAAATCACTCTCACGGACCTTCTCCGGGACTGTTCCTGGCTGGTGGAATGACCTGCCACGCTCTATCCGAGCAGCCGAGTCTCTAGCCATTTTCAAAAAAATGCTAAAGACGTATCTTTTTCGTCAGCACTTGACCCAGTAGTAGTAGCACTTACCTTGACTAATATTCTTCTCCTATCTGTGTATTTATTTATTAAAAAAAAAAAAAAAAAAATTTCGCTATGAGCACTTTACTGACATAACTGTGACTTCACTCAGCACTTACATACTGTTGTTCTCATGTTGATTTAATTGATTCTACTATTCTCATTTGTAAGTCGCTTTGGATAAAAGCGTCTGCTAAATGACTAAATGTAAATGTAAATGAGAAAACAAAGCTATACGGAGACGCAAACCACCAGCAGAGAGGCAGCGAGCAGAGGCAGACAGGAGCAATCGGTTACTGATTATATATTGTATATATATTCCTCCTCTCGAGCTGATTTGATTTTAGCCGTTTGAATGTGTTTCTCCCAAACTTTGTTTATAAAACACAATTTGTCGCTTGAATTCTGCATTCTCTTGAGATGCAGACATCCAAGAGGTGGACAATTAACTGTATATTCTAGTTTAATTAGTGACACTTAGCCTACATTTTAAAACCTTTATGGCAACAATTTATTTTGACTATGGCAACATTTTTATTAAAAAATATTTATTTGAATAGGGCAACAATTGTATCTTAAAACCTTTATTTTAATGTGGAAACATGACACCTCATTCTACAATATTTCTATGATTAAATCGCTGACTCCTCCCCTATCAGCCAATCACTGTGTGTTTACTCCATAGCAACGAGGTCAACCCCGCCCTTACTCTTAGCTATAAGGTGCGTTCACGCGGCCTCGTAATTCCTGTAGTTACAAGATTCTAGCTTGTAAAAAGCGTTCACGTCCTCGTAGAGCTCGTAATTACAGCTTGTAAGCTGGGAGTTTTCTGAAAGCTCCCAGATCTACCATGTGGCCGCTGTACCACCTGACCGCTGTAGGTTAATTTATTAGCCGTTGATAGTGGTGCCATGGAAACGCATAATTCCCAGTCCAAGGACCAAAAGGACATGAACAGCTCCGAATATAACGTCACGTGTTGTCATTTCAAGATTCCGGTAAATACGAGGTGACATGAATGCAGCTTAAGACTTCAGTCTATTCCTTAGTAAAAGTTTGTCTCAGCAGCTTTGTGAATAAGTTTTAAGAGAAAACTCTTAGCTAAGAACTTTTACTGTGATTTAGGAGAACGCTTAGTGTTAAGATAAAATGTTTTGTGAATACAGCCCCTGATGTTCAGCAAAAGATTTTTCAGCTTCACAAAATAGAAAGTGGCTGTAAGAAAATAGCTAAAGCATTGAAAATCCCCATTTCCACTATCAGGGCAATAATTAAGAAGTTCCAATCAACTAAAGATGTTACAAATCTGCCAGGAAGAGGACTCTAAATCGTCCTAAAGCCCCGGGTATACTTCACTTTCCGCGCCCGGACGCGTCACGCGCATCTTTCAAAGTATACTAAACCAAGGATGCGCGCGGATGACAGAGTTCGACACATGCGCAGTGCAATTTTTTCTATAGTATTACCAGACACCCGGACATTCGCTAGGCAGGATCTGAGAAGAAAAATAGTGCAGCCACCATTGCAACATCTTTACACACTCTTCTTCGACGACTGCACATTGTGCTCAATACTGTGCGTATTGCCACCTAGTGGACTCTTACTCCTGCTTGCGCATGCGCTGTTGCACGCGCACTGTCCGTGCGTTCTCGAAATTTGGGCTGCACACGGACAGGGTGTGCAGCCGGCCGCGAGCCCTCCGCATGACGAAAATGACGGCATGCGGACGGTGCACAAACGCGGATGGCTGAAGTATACCCGGGGCTTAATGCGCAGTGAGGAGGAAAGTTTGAGTGGCCAAAGACTCTCTGAGGATCACGGCTGGAGAATTGCAGAGATTAGTTGAGTCTCAAAGAGCCTAAACAAATTATCAAACAGCACCTACATACCCACAAGATGTTCAGAAAAATCCTCTGCTCTCATCCAGAAACAATCTCCAGCATATTCAGTTGTCAGACATGACTGGAACTTCAAATGGCACTGGCTTCTATGGTCAGATGAACCTAACAAAAAGCTTTTTGGCAGCAAACCCACCAGATGGGTTTGGTGCACACAGTATACTGCTGGATCTTCAATGTTGGGAGCATTTTTCTGCTGGAGGTCCTGGACATCTTAGATACATGTTTTAGCAAATACCAACATATAAAAAATCAAAACCTGACTGCTGCTTCTAGAAATCTTATAATGGGCCTTGGCTGCTGGTTGGATCTTCCAACAGGACGATGCTCCAAAACAAGCACAAAAATGTGTCACTGAGCACAAAAGTGACAATAAGTGACAACTGTCCTTTTACTTTCATATCCTTTCACTTTCATTTCCTCTTTTTGAATTGTTTTGATGTAATGAAAATTAAATCTCTGAATTTTTTTTCAGACCTAATGGAAGAGAAGAAGAAGAGTGAAGTGGAGGAAGAACACGTCAAACCTGAAGAAAAACGTAGTCACTCAAAGACTAAAAAGCCGTTCACATGTGATCAGTGTGGGAAGAGCTTCAAACGATCAGGACACCTTATAGTACACATGAGGATCCACACTGGAGAGAAGCCATTCACATGTGATCAGTGCGGGAAGAGCTTCATAAATTCATCACACCTTAAGAGCCACATGAAGATCCACACCAGAGAGAAGCCGTTCACATGTGATCACTGCAGCAGAACATTTTGTAGATCATCACACCTGAAGAAACACCTGACAGTTCATAAGAAGGAGAAGCCACATTCATGTTCTGTGTGTGGAAAGAGTTTTTCACTGCTGTCATATTTACATACACATCAGAAAATTCATGCTGTTGTGAAAGAGTACATGTGCTTTGAGTGTGAGAAGATGTTTACTGCAGGGAGGGATTTAAAACGGCACCAGAGAATTCACACTGGAGAAAAACCTTACAAGTGTTCACACTGTGACAAGAGATTCAGTGTGTTAGGAAATATGATAAGACATGAGAGGATCCACACTGGAGTAAAACCTTACAAGTGTTCACACTGTGACAAAATATTCAGTCAGTCATCATCTCTGAAAAGACATGAGATGATCCACAGCGGAGAGAAGCCGTACACGTGTGATCAGTGTGGAAAGAGTTTCACTGTTGAAAGTAAACTGAAGTCACACATGAAGATCCATGCAGTGGAGAAACCACATCACCACAGTCTGAGATCACGGTAAGTAGTTCATCTTTATGTGCTGAGAAACAAAAGTCACTTTTACGGATCCAAGAATGGTAAGGCACCGTGCCTTCAGTTGTGTTTCCTCTTGAGTCTGGTTACAAACCTTTCTCGGCCCGTAATTCTTGACACACTACCAGTTTCTCTGTAGCTGGCTAAGCATTGTTAAAAGATCAAAAATCTGTTCAGTCATTTTCGTGCGGTTTGGTTCAAAGTCCATGTGAGCTGACTTTGAACAAAATTGGGCAAAATTTGTAGAAGTATAAAAAAATCAACCTTTTTATTTGCTTCAATATGGTGGACAGTCACATTGTTGGAAAATGACATATGAGATATCGTTAGAATTGGCATAAACCGAGGAATTTAATGAGGCCAACCACCCCCCCCACCCCAAATTGGGAAACAATACTTTCAAAAGTTATAAGCATTTTTCTCATTTGTGAAGATATGTCACATTTTTAAAAAGATATGGGAATTTGACAAAATTTAAAATGCCAGACACCTGGTTTGTCCAATCCTGGCAAAATCGATATCCTCAGATTCAGCATGACACAAGGAATCCATATACATCAAGTTCATGATTTTCTGTCAAACTGTTCAAAGTTATTAGCAAATGTAGCTTTGAAAATAGCCACAGTCATATCTCATGACCTGCTGATGCTTGTTCTCACACAACAGCATCAAACTTCTGTCACCGTCCCCAAAACTGAATCATAAACAGTTTTTAAAAGCCAGTATTGGGACAGAAAATAGTGGTTTTCATCTTTAGAGTAGCTAGAATAGTTTGAGTTAGCACTCGTCACTTCAGTTGTGTAGGTCGCTCGTCAATCTATGTGTAGGTCACCCTTAATCGGCCGCCTGACATTATTTGCTTGTTGAGCTTCGCTTTATTTCCTCTTATCTATGGAGATTTAGAGGTGAAGCCCAGGCATTGTTATGCGTTTGGCCCCATAGGCCCACAGCTTAGCGGCCCAGGCTAGGACTAGGTTTTATATCACCTTCTGTAAATTACTATCCCTTGGTAGGTTGTATAGTTCCTAGTTCTGTAGTTTCCCACAACTGTCTGCTGAGTTAGAACTGGTCCCCTTTTAGCTTGGTTCTCTACGCGCTATGATGACGCATAGGCTGTTGCCGGCCAATAGGATTGGAGTGGTTTGATTCTCTGGCTTTCAGACACCGGTTCATGAGTGACGTTCTCCAAATGCGGTAAACGCAGAGTAAAATGCACCTGTGTTCGTTGACCATAACATATGCCTGCCCATACCATAACCCCACTGCCACCATGGGCCACTCGATCCACAACATTGACATCAGCAAACCGCTCACCCACACGATGCCTTACACAGTCTGCCATCTGCCCTGTACAGTGAAAACTGGGATTCATCCGTGAAGAGAACACCTCTCCAGAGTGCCAAACCCCATCGAATGTGAGCATTTGCCCATTTAAGTCGGTTACGACGATGATCTGCAGTCAGGTCGAGACCCCGACGAGGACGACGAGCATGCAGATGAGCTTCCCTGAGACGGTTTCTGACAGTTTGTGCAGAAATTCTTTGGTTCTGCAAACCGATTGTTGCAGCAGCTGTCCAGGTGGCTGGTCTCAGACGATCTTGGAGGAGAAGATGCTGGATGTGGAGGTCCTGGGCTGGTGTGGTTACATGGGGTCTGCAGTTGTGAGACAGGTTGGATGTACAGCCAAATTCTCTGATACGCCTTTGGAGACGGCTTATGGTAGAGAAATGAACATTCAATTCACGGGCAACAGCTCTGGTGGACATTCCTGCAGTCAGCATGCCATTTCCACGCTCCCTCAAAACTTGTGACATCTGTGGCATTGTGCTGTGTGATAAAACTGACCATTTTAGAGTGGCCAGCCTAAGGCACACCTGGTCAATAATCATGCTGTCTGATCAGCATCTTGATATGCCACACCTGTGAGGTGGATGGATTATCTCAGCAAAGGAGAAGTGCTCACTAATGCCGGGCACACATTTAACGACTAGCTAAAACATTCTAAGACTGAGCTCAACATACAGCGGTTGTTTCCTGTGACTGAAGCAGATTTAAATACTTGCACATGGAATTTGAACACCGACTGAACGCAACTGGCTCTGACTGGACGCGTTTGAGAGCAATCAGTCACACGTATCAGTTTACATTCATAATCGGCCTTACAATCGTTAAGTGTGTCCTCGGCTTAACACAGATTTTTGAACAATATTTGAGAGAAATAGGCCTTTTGTGTACATTGTTCAGTGTAATAACAACACTGACAGTGATCTGATGTGTTTGATCAACAGGACGAGTGTCATTATTCATAATAATCTGTGTTGGTTCACTCTTGATCATTATATGAACATCAGAATAAAATCATCTGTTGATTGTGTCTCATCAGCTCCTGTGATTCTGGATCCAAACACTGCGAATCCACGTCTCGTCCTGTCTGATGAGCTGAACTGTCTGAGATTCAGTGGTAACAAATGTCCTCTTCCTGATAATCCAGAGAGATTTGAACTGGATTTCTGTGTTCTGGGTTCAGAGGGGTTTAACTCAGGAACACACTGCTGGGATATAGAGGTTAAAGAGAGTAAATACTGGATTCTTGGAGTAACTTCAGCATCAAACCAGAGGAAGGGACAGGATTTCTTTGACACTGATGTTTGGTGTGTGACATATGGATGGACTGTAGGTTCTGGTGTTCTTGTTAAACGTAAGCTTGATCGTGTGAGAGTGAATCTGGACTATGACAGAGGAACGGTGTCATTCTCTGATCCTGTAACTAACACACATCTACACACATTCACAACCACCTTCACTGATACACTCTTTCCATTCTTCAGTTGTTATGATGGATCTCTGAGGATCTTAGCGGTCAATAGTGAGTAAATGTGTCTCCTGTAGGTCTGGATCTTCCTGCTTTCATCATGTTCAATCCAGATCATACGAGTAAGAGTGGAGTTGATGTGTCATGAATCCCCACCCATAACAGTATAGGAACTGCCTAGCAACCACCCAGAACACCCTAGCAACCATGTAGCAACACCCTTGAAAGCACACAGAACACCCTATCAGCTGTATAGCGATGTGTGTGTTTGAGTGTGTGAGAGACAGCATGGACACAAAACCTTAAATCGTTCAGACTTTAAAACCACTTCAAAAGGATAGACTTTCTCAAGCCAACATGAACATTCCCAGCTTTTTCATCTACTTACAGTATAATATCATATTTTTCTCGTATTGTACCACTGAAAGAGTTCATTCAACACTTTTTTTTAGTTTTTGTTCTTGATGAATAATTGTTTATTTCTGTTCTAAGGTTGAAATGACCATCGGTTGATTGAAGTAAATGGATGTAAAAGATTCTTGCTGATCCACAATAATGTCGAATGAAATATAACACCATCTGATCCTTTGTTCTGAGGCATACCTTTTTGCCAGCCTGGTCTGAAGATTATTCGATTCGATTTTGGTGAAAATTGGACCAACAGTCTAGGAGTAGTTCAAAATATGATTTTAAAGAATATCATAATGGCGGACAGGAAGTTTGCCTGACTGTGGCAAAATTGGCATCAATGTTCTCAGCATGACCCATGGAATCTACAATAGGCCACATTTATATAAAACTGTTTACATTTATTAAAATGTCATTATAACATAGTACCTTCAGAGCATCTGCCGATGACACATACTGAGTTTTGTAATGGAACACCAATGCATTCATAAAATATAGAATATTATATATCATAATAATAATAATAATAATACATTTATTTTATATAGCGCCTTTAAAAGTGTCTTTCTCAAAGCGCTTTACAAGAAAACAGGTTCTTTATTTTAATGCTGTTACATGCACTCGTCTCACTGAACGTCTTTTTAAATGTTTTATTCTGCTATTTATTCCATTCGATTTAAGGTGCAGACATCACGTAAATCACGTGACCGTGAAGTGTCGAGCCAGACGTCACACGTGATTCACGCGTAGCACTGAAGTTTTTCTGTTTTTATCATAACACACTACTGACACGGCTGAGTGCAGTGTGTGAGCTAATTCACAATTTACTTGCCCTTCATTCACTCCTCTTAAGGGACATGACGTCTGTGTCTGTCTCTTTTTTTTTTTCTTTGCAGTTTTTAGTGCGTCTTTCTTTTTCCCGGCTAACGTATACAATATACATTAATCATGTTGTCATGAGTGGGGTTTTATATTCTCCCTGTTTCTCTTTCTCTTTCGGGACCATGCTACCTCTTCACCGTGAGCCCCCCTGACAAGCTCTGGACCTTTTTCTTCTTTTGTTTGTGGACAATTTAAGTTCAGCTTTGCATTTCAGAAATAAATATAAAATATATTAAAATAGAAAACCATTATTTTGAATTGTAATGATATTTCACAATATTAACCAGGCCCCATCCCTTCAATAAATAAATAAATGTGTTGCTCAATAATGTTTTGATAATTTAATCCTTAAATGTTAAATAGCCTATTGATATTTGAAATTATAAAAAAAAAATGAAAATGTACTTTAAATGTAAAATTAAAACCGCCAGTAGGTGGCAGCAAGTCACTATTAATAAGTGAGTGATGGCTTATTTAAAGGGTTGATTCATTCAGGGATGAAACACCGTCATGCTCGCTCAGAGACGCAAAACAGCATTGGGGCTCTGTTTGGAGTTAGCTATTTTTATTGGCGAAATAGAGCAAAAATAGGCAGTAATATGGTGTCTAAAATGTAAGTCTGTTAATAATAACTTCTTGTTTATTTCACTGTTGTATAAAATCAATATCACATTTGTGCGATATTATGAAATAAGTATATAGGCTTTCATTTTCTGTCCACATATCTTGAATTTTGGGAGCATTCGAAATGCATTTTATTAGACTGAACCATGCAGTGAAAGAAAAGACTGAGCACAGTCAGTAAAAACGTGTAAAATACGATAACACAAGCAGTTCTAAATTTAATACAGCAATTGAATCTTTTAATTTAATATTTTCATGTTTCATGTATATTTTAGTATATTCATATTAACATTTTTTTTTGGGACATAAAGAGACACCTGACAGTTCATATGAAGGAGAAGCCACATTCATGTTGTGTGTGTGGAAAGAGTTTTTCACTGCTGAAAACATACACATCAGAAAATTCATACTGGTGTGAGAGAGTACATGTGCTTTGAGTGCGAGAAGACTTTTAATACTGGGAGTGAGAGGGTGTTTTACTACAGAGAAAAAGTGTTCACTCAGTCAAATTACTGACTTAAAATAACTAGAAAATAGCTTTGGGAAGTTAATAATAAAATAATCTCACTCTTCCCAACAGGCTACACTGGCTTGAGAAAGCCTGACCAGAGAGTTTGAAGAGGTTTGAAAATAATGAAAATCCATTACATTTAAATCATAAAATCTTAATTCTTACAACGTATTCCTGTAGATCAAGCAGTAGAGAGATGCTAGAATGCTGAAAATATGGGTTTGATTTACAGGGAATGGATACCTTAATAAAAATGAATAAAACAGCTTAATAAAACTTCAATACAATGTAAGTTGCTTTGGGTAAAAGTGTCTGCCAAATGCGTACATGTAAATGTAATATAAAAATGAAGTAAAGGGTTAAGATGAGGTATGATGGTGTACATAGTTTTTAATAAATTTAACAACATTTATAATATTAGTTAGCAAATCTTTATTATGCAATGCTATTCCCAATCCAGCAATAGTTTTTGTTTTTTTCACTCACCTCAAATCTTTTAAATCACTAAAAACAAGATTTGTTCATATTCGTTCAGTGATTTGTTCAGGTTACGTCGTTCCTCCAGTAGGTGGCGACAAGTCTATTGTCATTCACTCTGAGAAACATTTCTAATGTTTGCATTACATCAACTCCAATGTAAATTCACACAGACACCAGCGCAAACATTCACAATAGTCATTTTTCCAGTTCTGTCTAGTTATTTTTATCGTTGTAAAGGAAACTATGGAGGACCAAACCTGCAAAAACAATGTAGACATACATACATACATAAATAAATAAATAGATGAATGAATATACAAGGAAATGTAAAAAATAATAAAATAATAATAATGTGTATTTGGGTCAATGACGTGACGCTCATTTTTTTGTGTCCTTATAGTTTTAGTTAAATTTAAAAGGGTAAAAATTGCAAAATAAATTAACAAATTACTTGCATACATTCTCTTTTTGGAGGACCAAGTCTAAAATTTCTGGTTTTAATCAATTTTGATAGAATATTTGGGGATTGATTGCAAAAATGTCAATGTGGTGTAACCGTAAAAACTTAGTACCAAATAATTGATCTTGTTTAAAAAAGGTGAAATTCTCAATAAAACACCATATAATCTAGTTTGGCATAATCTTACATTAGAACAATTTAATAGTAAATAAAAATAAATTTAACACCATTGTTCTGAATATTATAAATAATTTGGGGAATCATAGGAGTCAAGTCAAATTCCTGAAGTGTCAAGGTGGTGTGACCACCATTCAAGGAGCCATTTTGTTAATATTGTGCAATAAAACCACGTGACAGGAAATTATATCAAAAAGTAGGACCCCTGGTGACACTAAATGCTGCATGCAAAGGTTAGTAACTGTCTTTAAAATATGAGATATTTTGACATTTTTAGGGTATGGTTAGGTATACATGTCAAATGGTATGACCCCATGAATACATTGATAATTCATCATTATTATAAAAATGTGTATTAACTTTAAAAATTACATTTGAAATATTTCCACCAAGGCCAAGTGCTTACATAGGTGTCCATGATAATACCTGTCAAATTTGATTTGAAATTGAAATGTCAAGTGGTGTAACCGGTTACACCATTTGACTTCTATTACAAGCCTTTCTGTTATGGGCAAATTTAGTCAAAATCACTTGTTTATATTGCTGATTAAAGATGTAATATAAACTAAACTACAATTTGGAACTATTTTCAAATGTTCAATGTTTTATTTTTTTGAGGAAGTGGTGCTTTATCCACAACTTTATTATTAAAGCTCTGTAATTCAGTAAAATAATATATAATTATGTTGCACAACATTAATGTTTAACATTGAAAAGTTTAGCTTCAATATTTCTATTCCATTCACTTAAAAATGTAAGTAATCTAAAATCATGGAGTGATTGCTAATGAAAGACAAGCGCGTCAAACGTATTGAGAGCAGCTTTTATTATGCCGCTGCTTCTGCTTCTTCAGGTCAAGCGTATGTGAGGTAAAGCAGCTCTGTTTTAAAATATTACACACATTTGTGTGTTCAGATTTGTTATAATGCTACTCTGTGCGTTCGCTCGGCAACTGCTATGAGACACTTGTTGCACACTGCAGTCAACTAGATCCATATTAGGCATGGTAAAACATGGTACTCACAGTAAATCACGAAAACAAGATTTAAACAACAAGACTAAACGTGTTTAGCTATATGATTAAATTTATGTTGACAATTGTATCCAAACAGTTGCTCACCTGTCTAATAAAACACATAATATATTAAAGTGTCTTTGGTGTTTCTGTGGTTTCGACAAAATAAAACCGGAAACCAAGGTTAACGTGGGTATGATGTCATTGATAGGCGACGCATGGACACGGCTCGTGTCCTGGTTATTATTTCTCTAGGTTTAAACACTCTTGGAAACATCTGACATAACATAAGTACACAAGTCAACAAAATATATAACATTGTCCAAGTGATTTTTGGCTATTTTAATCCAAAAGTCTTACATATCTTACATAACCAAAGACTACAATTTACATCTATAAACTACAATTCATTAAATTTCTAATGTTTTATAATTAAAACGACATAACAGAGCCCCTCTTCCCCCAATAGATAAATCGATATAGTTTCAAGCAAGGAAACAGTGGACAGAGCACAAGTGAATTGACGCAGGCTGACGAAGACTGACGCAGGACCCGGCCAATAATGAGCTGGTGTTCTGACGTAAAACCTGGAGTTTCTGCACTGTTTACCATGTCAACAGCACAGACAAAACAGTTTAATAAAGTTGCTATTTTTGTTTTTGCACACAAAATGTATTCTCGTCTCTTCATAACATTAAGGTTGAACCACTGCAGTCACGTCGACTGTTTTAACGATGTCTTTAGTACCTTTCTGGACCTTGAAAGGGGTAATTTCGTTGCTTTCTATGGGAGATAAAATTATCTTAATTTGTGTTCTGAAGATGAACGAAGGTCTTGTGGGTGTGAAATGACAAGAGGGTGAGTAATTAATGACAGAAATTTCATTTTTGGGTGAACTAACCTTTTAACTGTAAAATATATGAGACATTATTTCACTGTTCAGTACTATGATTATTTCTTGTTGTCAGATGTTTTTCATCACTGAAACCACTTAACTTAACTTGCTGACTGTCATGCTTGATTTTCAGTGTCAATTTGTTCAACAAACAATGGCCTTTGGCTGTAGAAGCAACATGGTCAGGTGGTGTAACTGGTTTGTGTCAATTGGCATAACCAGTATTTATTTTTCATAAAAAAATAGAATTATATACAGAAAAATTAATGTGGAATAAAATGTAATCAACTAGTTTAGTGTAATAACATGATTTTAAACAATTTTAACATAATTTGTCAAAGATTATTTAGAAAGCAGATGTGTTTTCAGCATGTGTCCCACCAAATAATGCAAAAACACATTAAAATTTACATTTAGAGATAACTAATAAAATAATTTTTCATTTGATATTTTAAATTGAAGTATATATTTCTATAAGTGAGCTTACATGCCATCTATGTGGATAAAATATTTAATATTTATCATTCTTTCGCGGTTACACCATTTGACATTTTTGGTACATTCATTCTTAACTTTAGTACAAAACTGTTCAAATGTCATTTTTATCAACATAAAATCAACTTAGACACAATATATACATTTTAACATACCTGATGCATGCTTTTAAAACGATTTTTTAATTTCTCATCTTGCAGCACCATATTTGTCACTGACCCATTTACACTTTTATTCCCTTATTTATATATATTTTTCCCACACACTTATTTATGTCTTTATTTATTTATTTATTTATTAATTCATCCTTTATTAATTATTAATCCTATTAATTTTATTGCAGCAGGTTTGTAGAAGCGGCGCGTTTTTGATCATCTACCGTTGGCGGCTGATGACGTCACAGCTCGCGGGTTTTCCCCTCATTCAGTTTCAGCGTCGAGTGAGTCTTCTGAGGAGAGTCGAGCAGTTCACGGTATTTCTCATATTTACATGTTATTAACTATCAAACACACTTTATACAGTTTGATCAAGCGACAGGCTCATTTCTGTGTTGTTTTCATCGAGCACAGCGATACTTGTGCGTCTTTTCTGTCGTCTTCCTGCTGAAATAAACATTTAGTGCAGCATGTGAGGAAAATATGATGAATTCATTCAGACCTGAGCGATTTTGTGTTCGTTTGTGTGATTGTTTCATGTTTTATAGTGATAATAACTGTTACTGAATGTCAAAGTTTGAGATCTGTGAGGAAAATATGATGAATTCATTCAGACCTGAGCGATTTTGTGTTCGTTTGTGTGATTGTTTCATGTTTTATAGTGATAATAACTGTTACTGAATGTCAAAGTTTGAGATCTGTGAGGAAAATATGATGAATTCATTCAGACCTGAGCGATTTTGTGTTCGTTTGTGTGATTGTTTCATGTTTTATAGTGATAATAACTGTTACTGAATGTCAAAGTTTGAGATCTGTGAGGGGAATTGATGTGAATCCATCTCAACTGCTGCCATTTTATTTCTACTCTTTTAACATCTTTGGCAGATCAAATACATTAACAGATCTGGGTAGTAACTAGGGGTGTGACGAGACTCGAGATTGAGTTCGCGAAACGAGACAAGATTTTTACACACTATTTTTAAGAAAGCCTCAATGGCGAAATACATGACTAGAAAAAATATTCTGCAGGTGTATTTGAAATGTTTTACTAATCATCTTGTAATTAGTGTCATTTAATTTCTACTTTCTGAGTATGAATTATCATATACCGTAAAAGACAACAATACTCAAGCGCTGTAAAAGGTTTCGCCACTAACTCAACTGACTGACTTCCCTTCTGTATGATTTCAGTCTCTCCAGATCTTACTGTACATGATTTATGAGCTTCTGCAACTTTTGACCTCCTAACTGAACTCCTTTCCTCAAACTGATCATAAAAACAGTATAAATAAAAATGGTAACACTTTACAATAAGGTCTCATTTATTAACATTAATTAACCAACATCAACTAACAATGAGCAATAGATTTGCTACAGTATTTATTAATCTTTGTTAATGTTAGTTAATAAAAATAGTAATTCATTGTTAGTTTATGATAGTTCACAGTGCATTAACTTATGTTAACAAATGAAACCTTACTGTTTGTGCTTAATAAGATTAAGAGAAAACTGTTATTCATTTTTATGCTAACACTTAACAGTAAATGATTTTTATTTAAATACAGAGCAAAACCATAGTGGAGGCGTAATGTAAACGTAGCGGTGGCATATTCTCTCCTAATCATCCTACATCACAGACTACTTTTCGCCTCGATGAGAAATCTCGTCACAGTTTAGTCTCGCGAGATCTCATCACACCCCTAGTAGTAACTGATTACATGTAATCTGGATTATGTAATCAGATTCCAAAAATTAACTACTTGTAATTAGATTATATTACATTTACTCCCAAAATGGCAGTCAATTTTTCAGAATTCTTTGATTCTCCCGCTTCTTCTTTTTTGTATATTTTTAATTTTTTTCTTTCTAAAAACGTCTACTGCTTAAATATATTCAGAAGGTCTTGTGCGATTGCAAATAACCAGCTGTCATGTGAATATCACTGAAAACTGAGACCCACATAGCAGTTGATCACTGGATTCACAATATATATATCTTATTTAGTATGTTTTGTTTGGATTGTTTTTTGTTTTATAATTATTCATTTTAAATGATACATTTGTATAATTTACTTACGTAATAGTTTTTCATTACACTCCATCACAATCCCCAGTTTGGGAAACCATGACTTAATGTAATATTAATACACTTAATGTTGTTGAAAAATAATGGAATATATGTTGTTTTTCTTTGTATTTTTATATCAGTTTGGTACAAGATTATCCTTTTCAAATCAATGTGATAAATGAGTTTAGTCAAAAGTAATCTAAAAGTAATCAAAAAGTAGTCAGATTACATTACCTTAAATTTACCTACAATTTTTGTTATGTAATTTGGAATCAGTAACTGATTACAATTTGTAAGTAATCTACCCAGCTCTGAAGATTAGGCGAATTATTGCTTTGTGGTGCTCTTTATTTTTAAAGGTTTTAAGATCATTGTTAGTTTCTGTACAAAACTCGCATGTTAATGATCTTATTACATTGCAGTGAGTGATTAGAAAATCCAGCTATGTTTAGATGGACATATTATGTTGTAATATTATGCTGAGTGTTGTATTCGTTTGTTTGTTCTAAGACGGTTCTTAGATGTGTTATTTAGTATAAAACTTGGTAACTAATATATTTTTGATTTTGGCAGATCAGCTCCTGAATGACCCAGAATGAAACGCACTGAAGAAGAAAGAGGTTGGTGTTTATTCTTCATTCCGTGGGTGTTGGAAGCAACAAAAGAAAAATGTGGGTGGGAAATTGTTTTAGTGGAGTAGATCCCATATCTGGTGCCTTTTATTTAAACAATTGTTTTTATAGTGTAAGGATGTTGGTCCTTTTCAGGGGTCTGAGCGCGATTCGAGTGATTTTTGGTCCATATTTGAACACTCCATATGATCCCAGACCCCTTTAAACCGAACTGAACCGAAACCATCTTGGAAGGAGGTCTGAGTCTGGTTCGCTAAAAACACGCAATCTGAACACAAACCGATTTGGTCTTACTTGATTTTTCAGTTCGTAAATTCCAGTGTGGTTTCAAACGCACAAATCCACTGTTCATCATGTTACTGCTTCTGGCAGATCTCTACAAATTATTCACAGCGGACACTTATTTATTGTAATTTCAACCGCTTCCAAACTGAGATGTGGCTGCACACTTTGCCAGTTTAAAATGGTTTACAGCGCACACACTTAAATCACGAGCACAGAAGCCAGCTGTCAGAGTGCGTGTACTAAACTGAATTATCTTAGTGCGTTTAAAGCATCAAAACCACACAAGGTTCACATAAACAGGTGGTTTTGTCTTAAGTGAATGTGAACATGTATGCGTGTTGCGAATATTTGACCTGTGCATTACAATTAGAGGTGGGCATAGATTAATTTTTTTAATCTAGATTAAAATGGCTCATTTGAATTCTGCCGAAGACATTCAGAATATGTGAGATCCCCAAATTGTCCCTGCGTCCCAATGTCCATATCCATCCTAAATAGTATGTGAGATTAAAATAAGTGTGTGCCAAAGCATAGTATGTTGAAAAGAGTATGCCAAAAGTCCCCGGATGGTCCACTATTTCCGGTAGATTTTCGAAGTGTGGATCCGTGCACACTATAAAGGCTAATATTGTCCACAACACATTGCGCTTTGGGCGCGGATTCAGTTCAGAACTACAAACATGAGTAAAACAAAGTGTTAAAAAACTACAAAACGTGGCGAATATGCACGATCGACGCTGAGAGGTTGTTTGAGTGACTAATAATCTGATAGAAAATATTTATTTAATGTTATATGTGTTATTTTTCATCTGCAAATACCAATGTGGACTTTTATAAAGATCTGATTGGTCATTACCTTTTATATGCATTAATATGAGGAGAGTTCTCCACATGAAAGACCCGCGACTGAAGATCAACGTGCTGCATTTCTCTCCGATACGGTAGGAAATTAGCTAAATGAAATGTGGAGGATGTAAGATGATTGACAGGGCAGTTTACGGTGACAGGATGCGACAGAGAGCAAAGACGCAATTGTATGACGTAACAGTATGTCCCAAAGCTTGTCTACTCTTTTGCTACACACTCAAAAGTAAGTACTTTTTGTTCACAGAAAGAGTACATACTTTTAGGGCGTAGTATTAGTAGGCGAATTGGGACGCAGCAAATGACTAAAAGTAATCCACCATTTTGTCCGACAAAGCAGATAGGAGTTAGAAGATTAACCTCGGTGTAGTTAAACTTTTGTATATTATATTTTGTATATTGACATCTTTCCGCGTTTGAAACAACACTGATTCTCATGTTCATTCATGTTTAACTTATATGATGCTATAAATGGACTCGTAGTAAGAGATGATCAGTTTACGAGCCTCTTGAGCTGAGGCGCTACAGCAATCTGTCACGACCATGGTCACGACACATTAAAGAAAACGGGTTTTATTGTTTGAATTTCTTAAAAAACTACACAGTTTTAAAGCTGGGACTTTGTTAAATATTATAAGTAACCTGTTCTGTGTTGTCAGTGTCCTCTTTGCTCCGTGATGCATTAATCACTGTATAGCGTGACAGCGCCACGGCTTGTCAGACAAAGCAACAGTAACTAAGGGGGCGGGTCTTTGCGAAGGGTCAGTTCGGCTAGGTATACATCCGCGCTAAACTATCAAGGTGAAAGTCATCATAGCTTGCGTAGAATAGACCCAGCTCCCAACCCCAATTTGAGAATAGATTAACGGTGATATTTTTTTTTATTAGAGTCTGGCGTTAACGCAGCACGTTAACGCCGTTAACGGCCCACCACTAATTACTATAGTTCTTAAAGTGACAGCAGCCTAATAAAAGTAAGTAAGCTAGTGAGGTACATACAGTGTAAGTGAATGTATTTTGAAGGCCATTTGGGTCAGCCATCAAACACTAAACAGAGAGACGTCTCACCCGCCAATTATTCAAAATGTAGCCTAGCCTACTTTGAGGAAAGTATTAAAATATTCTACAGAATGAATAGTCTTGTTTTATTTGTTATATCATCATGTCATTGTATTAGAAACAGCCTTGCAGCATTGACATTCGCAACAATTGTGCATCTCTTTAGTTTACAGATTACATTGCAGAAGAATATTTGTTTTAAATGTGAATTTCATGCGTATGTTTCATGTTTGTGTGATAATTATCTGCTGTGTTTTAGTTAATTTTTTAGATGTTTCAGAAAGATTCAAAGACAGAAGAAAGCGCAGCCTGTTTTTTATTTTTTTTATTTTACAAAAGCAGAAGGTTTTGTTTTTACTGTGAGCATACACAATTAAAAGTAGACCATTTGTAGTTTGTGATGTTTTGAACTAACCTGTATCACCAAAAATGACGAAGTAGTTGTTTCAAGCTGTCATGAGGAAAAATCCATCAGAAAGTGCCGGCGCGTTCGTCGGCCAGAGGGTCAAAGAAAATGTAGCAATAGTGTTTCCCATACATTGACTAGACTGTGGCGGCCCGTCACATTCTAATTTGTCCCGCCACAGTCTCAAAATGAAACGGAAATTAGATTTGTCGCGATATTTAAATTACCGTCTGATAATTGCGCTCTTTTATATGGCAAAAGTGGGAGTCATAGAGCAAAATAGATAAAATAGCACCAATTAACCCTCTGGAGTCTGAGGCTGATTTTGGGCCCTGGAGAAGTTTTGACATGCCCTGACATTTGTGCTTTTATCAGTTGGTTATAAACATATTAATGACAAAAGTGTCATTACACTGTATTCAGCACAAACTAGGCTACCATAATATGTGAGGAACATGTATGTACATGTTTGTGTTTTTAAAGGAATAATGTTTATGCGTGGTTATTGAAAAAAAAAAAAGAAACATATGAAACATTTCTGAACAATTGTAAACAATACATGTTTCTTGAGCTGCAAATCATCATATTAGAATGATTTCTGAAGGATCATGCAACACTGAAGACTGGAGTAATGATGCTGGACATCACAAGAATAAATGACTTTGTGAAATATATTCAAATAGAAAACAGTTATTTTAAATTGTAATAATATTTCACAATATTACTGTTTTTACTGCATTTTTAATTGAATAAATGCAGCCTTGGTGAGCAGACGAAACTTATTTTAAAAACATGAAAAATCTTACAGATTTCAATATAGGCCTACCATATAGTGGGTTAAAGTGTACTTACTCTTTCTCATTTCCGCCTGTGTTGCTGCGTGCCCTCCTAGTGGGAATTGCAGGTGAATGTGAGAGTGATGGATCCACATTCCTAAAAGAAAAATGTCAAAAAAAAACCTGTTATTATTAGCATATAAGTTAATACTCTCATACCATTAGCTATGCATAACTGACAGGAAAGTAACAGGTATACAAGCATGCTGTATATGTCTGTCAACTGGCCATTACCGGACAAAGTGTGCGAATGTGTAAACGTTTACAGTCTGCTATATCAGTTAGCACATTTAGCAAATAGCAACATGTTCGCGCATTTCACAACCAAGCATATTTTAGCACATTCACGCCTATCATATACGGTACTTAGATACGCTATATATATTTATAGATAAATAATTTAAGTAGGCCCTATATCAACAGAAAAGCATTCTATTTATAAGCGTTTTTATGAGATAAAGATTTATATATATATATATATATATATATATATATATATATATATATATATATATATATGTGTATATAGTTATATAGATAGATGTAAATATAAAGCAAATATATATGTACGCTTATATAGAAAAAAAACACGTCAAATAATTTAAGTAAAACTAAATCACTTACTCATCAGAAACTGTATTTTCAGCTGGATCAAGTCGCTCTTCAAAATGCAGACGTTCATCGTCAGAGTCGTGTTCTTCCGAGGAAAGAGTGAACTCTTCCTCACTGTCCAGGACCATCTGAAGAGCCTGCTCACCTGTGTAGTGTGCCATCTTCCAAACGCGAAGGAAAGCGAATGAATCTGATGAAACTTGATGCTTTTTAAGACGCTGTTAGGGGCGTTTACAGTTTGCATAGATCGCCTCAGCACATTATCTTATGAATAGAGCGCTCTGCGCGTGGGCGGGCACACATTAAAGATAATTAGGTCAGACAGGAGAAACAGTACCTCTCTTTACTTTTATACTGATTACATAAAGGGAGAATATTTGTTTTAGAATTTATTTGTTTTGTTTAAAAGTAGATACTTAAAGCTTTCCAAAGACATATCTCTCATGTCCATGTAGCATGTATAAGCCATCTATTTTAGTTACTTTTAGTGACGTTTTAGAACGATGTTTGCAGAGACGGAGACGGCAGGACAGCACACCCTGTATATTTTATTTACTTTTAAAAAGCACAAAGTTTTATTTTGATTGTGAGTGTACACAAAAAAAAGAAGACATTCTATAGTTTCATTTGATATATGACTTATGTCTCTATGACAAAAAATGACGGAGTATTTTAAGTCTGTTTTGCTGCAATGTGAAAAAAAATCTGCAAAACGCGCCGGCGCGTTTTTAGACCTCAGATTAAGTTTTCGTGCACTACATTCAAGTCATCTGAAACCATTCCATAGCCTTGTGTGAGGGAGTACATCGTTAAGTTCACGGTCAGAAACTCGGCTTCCCTCCACTGCAACAATCATTCTCTGTTCAACACTCAAACAGCGCAGCGCTTTCAGTAACGACAGTCAGCACGGTAAAACTCTCCAATATGATATATTCCCATTATAATACTTGATATGTAGATAAATTGCTGTGGATTTACATAAAATTATTAATATTGCTGGAGTTTATTGCTGTTTCTGAACGATGTCATCATACTGGCTACAGGATGTCTGTTAGATCGCACAACACAAGGACTATGAATTGGCGTCACACGCACAATAACTGGAATTTCACACTGAAAGATTATTAATAGCCTATTTTTTTCTGTCACATCTATCATATCTTGCCCCATTAAAAAGCTGCAAAATACATTTAAAATAAGCAGTTTTTAGTCTTACATTAATATAAATACATATAATTATTTACATATAAATGTAATTTTTTTTTCATTTCATAAGAATACAAATAATTTTAAACTTTTTATTAACATTTGGATTTATAAAATTATTGTGCAAAGTTTTTTTTTTTTTTTTTTTTCCAAGAATTAGGCTAGAATACTTTTTGCTGCTGAATTATATAGGCTACTCACCTAGTTTACTTATTTATTTATTGGTCAGCTTATGATTATATATTTTTATTCATTTGTTATTTTTCTCAATAATGAAGTAATGTGTTTAGTGCATTCTGGATTGTTTAACAAATCAAAGAGTAACCATTCCACAAATACAGATGTATAGACATAGGCTCCCACTAATAAATTTATTCAACAAAGGTAACCTCTTTTACTACATATTTTTAATGGTTTTATGGTTTTAATTGTATACTCTACATGTTTGACCACTTATGAACTATCTTTTATCCTACTATATGTTGTGTACGTCACATAAATAAATTACTAGTGAAATGCTCTCAGACAGCAAATGCTGTGAGTTTGCTTCCTTTTTCTCTGAGAAAATTAATAATATCAGAAATGCGATCAGCACATCCTTGAGCTGCACTGGGGTAAAACTAGTCTGGCTATCACCAGACCAAGCTCAATTTAAAATTGAACATTGGTCTGGGGAGTTTGCTGTGTATTTCCTACTGCACAAGAGGCGTAATCAACGAGCATTAGTCACGCAATTGGATAGTCCTTCAACCAATCAGATCAACGATCCGGGTGACGTAGTTTGCAGAGCGATGCGAAAACTCCAGGCAGGTTTACCTTGTGTCTCAATCATCTCCCTAATTCAGTAGTCAGGGTCATTGAGTCATTGAGACGCAGGTTTAGTTTGTATTGGTTTGTAGCATTGATCCGCAGTTTGCAGAAGCAGCAATGGCATCGAGCGATTTTTGCAGGTTGTGCAAAAAAACATGAAAGTGAGTGGTATTTACACCCACTCGAGCGATTTGTTTGCAGCATCGTCGAGAGGTTAAAAGGTGACTCTGATACTGTTCTGGTTCAGTGTAAATGAACGCAGAATATAGCCACCCTAAACAATGTCATTGTCATGACAACCAAAAAGAATCCCAGTCAGCTCAAAATATTGTCTACCAACAAGGGGCATTGAAGTAAAAGAGTCCTGTACTCACACCGTGAAGCAAACCACCAAAAGAACAGCAGAGAATCATTGTGGTGTCATTAATCGCTGTTTGTAATCTTCCTATGAAGAGACTGTCGGATCAACGCTCTGCTACATTTCTCTCAGATAAGGTAAATGCTTAACACAATCGGCGTCACTGTGATTGTGCATTGTTATTTTGGAGAGACGGGTAGACCAGATAGAGTTTGAAAGCTGCTTGCCGTCGTTTCTCTATCGTCATCGTGTTACACCTGCCAATAGTGAGCAAGGTGGATAAGCCAGTCTGTGATTGGTTCCCGCAAAAGTGTAACAGCGCAGCAGAAATTGATGCCCGGGTTTCCAGACTGAGTTGCCGAGCGAAATCAAATCACCGGCAGATCAGGCTGGGTTTACCCAGACTAGGGTAAAACAGATCAGATCACAACATCAGAAAGCAGCTATTATGCCTGTTTTTGAAGCAATTGATGGTAAAATTTTGGAAGAAACAGTACAGCACCTTAAAACATCAACCTGCGCCCTTGACACACTTCCCAAATCTTTTTTCAAAAGCGTGTTGAACTGTTTAGAAGCAAATCTCCTAGAAGTGGTAAACGCCTCACTTCTCTCTGGGACTTTTCCAAAATCCCTGAAAACTGCAGTTGTTAAGCCCCTTCTGAAAAAGAGCAATCTGGATAACACCATATTGAGCAACTACAGGCCAATCTCAAATCTTCCTTTCATAGGCAAGATCATTGAAAAAGTTGTTTTCAATCAGCTGAACAAGTTCTTAAGCTTGAATGGATACTTTGACAACTTTCAATCTGGTTTCCGACAGCATCACAGCACAGAGACAGCACTCATAAAGATAATAAATGATATTCGCCTAAACAATAATACAGGTAAATTAACAGTGCTGGTTCTTCTCGACCTCAGTGCTGCGTTTGACACTGTCGATCACAAGATTTTTCTTGACAGGCTGGAAAACTGGGTTGGGCTTTCTGGGATGGTCCTTAAATGGTTCAGGTCATACTTAGAAGGGAGAGGTTATAATGTGAGTATCGGTGACCATAAGTCTGAGTGGATATCCATGATATGCGGAGTCCCTCAAGGTTCAGTACTCGCACCCCTCCTGTTCAACCTATATATGCTACCACTGAGCCAAATAATGAGAAAGAAACAAATTGCATATCACAGCTATGCAGATGACACCCAGATTTACCTAGCCCTATCACCTAACGACTACAGCCCCATTGACTCCCTGTGCCAATGCATTGATGAAATTAAAAATTGGATGTGTCTAAACTTCCTTCAGTTAAACAAAGACAAAACTGAAATCATTGCGTTTGGAAACAAAGATGAAGTTTTCAAAGTGAACATGTATCTTCACTCTAGGGGTCAAACAACTAAAAATCAAGTCAGGAATCTTGGTGTGATTTTGGAGTCAGACCTGAGTTTCAGTAGCCATGTAAAGACAGTAACTAAATCAGCATATTATCATCTGAAAAATATTGCAAGAATTAGATGCTTTGTCTCCAGTCAAGACTTAGAGAAACTTGTTCATGCTTTCATCACCAGCCGGGTGGATTATTGTAATGGGCTCCTCACTGGTCTTCCCAAAAAGACCATAAGACAACTGCAGCTCGTACAGAACGCTGCTGCCAGGATACTGAGCCGAACCCGAAAACATGAACACATCACACCAGTCCTCGAGTCCTTGCACTGGCTTCCAGTTGCATTTAGAATTGATTTTAAAGTACTGTTACTTGTTTATAAATCACTCAATGGTCTAGGACCTCAATACATTGCAGATATGCTCATAGAATATAAATCTAACAGATCACTCAGATCATCAGGATCAAATCATTTAGAAATACCAAGGGTTCACTCAAAGAAAGGAGAGTCTGCTTTTAGCTGTTACGCCAGCCGCAGCTGGAACCAGCTTCCAGAAGAGATCAGGTGTGCTCCAACAGTAGCCACATTCAAATCCAGACTCAAAACACATCTTTTTATCTATGCATTTACTGATTGAGCACTGTGCTATGTCCAAACTGTTTGCACTTTATTTTATATGTATTATCTTTTTATTCTTTTAATTCCTTTTCCTGTTTTTATTTCATTTTTAATGTATTTTATATCTTTTATGTATCATCTTGTTATTCTGACTTTTAATGCATTTTAAATATTGCTGTCTTGTTGAAAGAGCTGGGAGAATTAGGAAGAAAGTGATTAGGTTAAAATTTGGACAAGGGGACAAACCATGGGGAAATTTGAGCTGTAGTGCATGGTTAAGATATCTCAGGATTACAGTCAGGACACTTTCCAAAGGGGGAAATTTCCAAAGGGGAAATTTGAACTGCGTTGCATAGATAAGATATCTCCGGAAGGGGGATTAGGGCTGTGTGGTGCAGTTTGAGGTGTCTTGGCAAAAGGGGAGATTGAAACTATGTTTATCAGTTTGAAGTGCCTTAACAGGTAGCAGTCCTGTCGTGTGAGGAAGATCCATTCTGATCCGCTCTGATGGATAGATCCGTTTAGATCCACTCTGATGGACAACAACAACAACAAACTCCCTAAGACTTTCTAGCTCATGCATCCAGATAGCAAAATTCTCTGTTTTTACTGTTATTTCTATTCCTTATGTTCTATTTTTATTATTCTTTTTTATGTAAAGCACTTTGAATTACCATTGTAAACAATTTGTGCGTGATTTTTCACCACTTCATTAAGTTTTGTTTTGTAGTAAGCCTTTCTTTAAAGTTAATTTCATCTTGTATAAATTGCATCTTAATTTTAATCAATGTTTTATCAACCAATTGCCTGGATTTAATAAATAGGAAGAATACCAAGAACGTCATAATTAACTGATAAGATATTGTTGGTCGAACAATATATTTTAGTTAAACATTATCTGTAGACATACTGGAACCTAGCTGGGACCTTAAAATGATCATTAATACTCATGTTATACTATTTAAGGTACTGAAGACTTTTATGCTCTTAAATTTATCTGATGATCATGAGCGGAGTAAAATAATTAAAGTGATCAGCATGATTGATATTCAAAACGTTAAGCACGCGCTGTATTGTGTGTGTATCTGCAGTCTGCGAATTTATTTGAAGAAATATAGTTGCAGTTGTCTCCTTTACGCAGGAGCAGAACCGTGTGTTTAAATGCAGTGTTTTGCACCGACGCGAGGCGACAACATAGTCTGCTTTCATTGGCATCTGTTTGGTGTGTGATATTTTCACCTACCAGTTCATGCGCCAAAAAACAAAAACAAATTACTGACTTTTCAACATTTATCTAGTGATGGCCAATTTCAAAACAATGCTTTGGAGCTTTGCGAATCTTTTGTTTCGAATCAGCTATTCGGATCGCATATATACCTGCTGAATCATGTAACTTTGGTGCTCCGAACCACTGATTCGAACAAAAGATTCATAAAGCTTTCTAATGATTAATCAGTTAATTGATCATTAATTTAAATGACGATTGATCATAGGAATTTGTGTAAATTGATATCCCTATATCAAATCAGAGATTGTTTTAATTATTATTATTCGATTGGTCCCCCCCGTTAATTTACCAATAAATAATACCTGTAATTTCTGCCATTATTAGATTATCATTTTTTATATGTAGGTTTCTATCTTCCCCAGTCATATGCACAATCTCATAGTTGCACGCACTAGGCGCTGGTCTGTCCAGCATTCGGCACCTCACATTGCTCTGGTGGACAAGACATAATTTCGTGTCTGAGCGACATACAATCTCATAATACAGTAGATGCCAATGCTTGGATCTAGGATGCATCCAGGTGGTCTTTTGTTGATTTCTCGGCTGAAATAAGGTGTTGGTGATTGTTAGATCGAATTGAGCACAGGTGTATAATAGATGTAGGCCATTGTTCTTGGGGTTTGTGAATTTTAGTCTGAATTATTGCACTCCTTTTTTACTACACTCCATCTGTTTGATGTTCATGCACCCATCGGTACTCGTTCATTGAACACTGAAGTTTAACAAGACACAAAATATGCAAAATAAAAATACGCTACTTTCAAACATTTACAGATAAGGATATAACAATAAAATGTAAGTAATGTGTCGAGGAAAACGTGTTTGAGAGGCATTAAACAGCATATGCATGTCAAAGCATGACAGGGCAAGATGTGATAAACACATTTGCTTTTGTTCGAAGCACTTGTAAATATAAAGCATTGTCATGTTTCCGACAACTCAGATCATGTACCTTTCATGTGTTGCCGAAAAAGATGCATCTTCCGCTGTTACTTGAATATGGCTAAAGATTCAGCAGCTCAGGCTGAGTTAGGCAGGTCATCCCACTTGCAGTAAACAGTCCAGATGAAGGTCCATGAAAGTCATTTTTGTGCCTCTTTGGGATAATAGCACCACAAGGCGGCGTTCACTTGCAGAACACAAGCTTCTGGAGGACACATACAGACATGGACAAAATTGTTGGTTCTATTGGTAAATGTGAACAAAAAAGATAGTGATAATAAATGTGCATCGTTAATCCTTAAGATCTGTTATTTACAAAAAATCACAAAAATTAAAAAGAATTTAAATTTGGGATAACTTTCATTATGATTTAATTGTTTTTCTCTAATACACGTTGGACACAATTAAAGGTACAATTTGTAAAATTTTTGCAGTAAAATATCCAAAAACCACTAGGCTAGTGTTATATATTTTGTCCAGCTGATTACTAACAATATCTCTAATGTTTTCAACTACTTGTAAATCATGAGAAAATTCCCATTCTAAACAGTGACACGGGGCAGTGCAGTCGCCTGTCAATGACGTCAGTTACCTTTGTTACCGCCTTTACTGACGTAGAAACCACATGACAACAGTGCCGTGGACAAATGCGGAAGTAGTGTCTAGCGTCCAGCAAACCACTAGCTTGCTTCAAGCAGTTCCTTATTTACTTCTTGCACGTTTTATGGTGGATTGTGTTAATTATTTATGGAACATAATTACTTTTTACCATCTGCCGCTGGTTCTGTCGACAAGGACAGCTCCCGTAAACTCATGACCGGAAAAGCGGAAGCGGCGCCAGCGACTGTGTCATAATAAAAGTCCCGCTGCTCGTGAGGCGTGTGTTGATCAATCGCTCCAGCTCCTCATTCAGCTCCCACAACACTCGGTCCTGCTCTGCTTCATACTACAGTAACGTTAATTATCGCATCCACGAACATGAGTTCTTCCAGACTCCAATCCCTATTCTTTTGCACCGTCCGTTGAGATGGAGACCACATGTCCCAAGTTTCCACTCTAAAACTTTACGTCATCAAACTACGCCTTTGTTTTGAATAGGCTTCTAGCGACCTCTAGCGGAAAAAAATATCACAAATTGTACCTTTAATGGTACCCTTAGAAATTCTTAGGAGTAAATTATCTCTGTAGTATATTCCCATCCATATTTGCATTTTAGCTCACCAAGGTGACTAGGAACATGAAATTGTCCAGCCGTGGCTCCCTGTTCCACAGGAATATAAACATGAGCAAACACAAAGACCAAATTCCCTTAATCATTCATCACAATTCACAAAACATCTTAAGGCTAAAAGTAGCTCCTAACTTGCCTATTTAGGAAAAACTCTTAAAAATAATGGGCGTGTCAGTCCTAATTTTAGGAGTCCTAAATTTTTGCTCTAAGAGTATTTCACAAAGCATTTTAGCGCTAAAACTAGCTCCTAAATCTGTGAAACGTAAGGAGTAGTCAAGAGGACTCCTAAGTCACTAAGACCAAATCACAAACAGTCCTAATCCACCTAAAGACACTGAGCACCATTGAGGGAACAGCGATAGAGCCTTGGGTGCTGAACCTTTTCTTCATAAATGCAATATATTTTGAGATTTGAGATTTATAGATTTGAATCTACAATGAGACGCCAAAAATAAATCTTTAACAAATAAATAAATATTGTCTCATTGACTGTGGCAATGGTTTCCATGAGTTCATGCTTTTATATATATATATATATATATAAAGCGTATTTGGTGTGCTATCCAAGAGGATCGAGGGCTCCGAGCTTGAAATTTAACCCAAAACCAAAGTTATCCTCGTATCCCCAGCCGAGAGTGAGGAGCAGTGTGGCGGAGGGATGCAGAAAACTGTCGAAGTAACTATAAGCAGTCGCTCTCGTCTGTGTATATATTCTCTCGAGCTGATTAGAAAGACCGCTTGAATGTGTTTCTCCCAAACTTCGTTTATAAAACATCATTTGTCGCTTGAATTCTACAATCTCTTGAGATGCAGACATCCATGAGGTGGACAATTAACTGTATATTCTAGTTTAATTATTGACACTTAGCCTACATTCTAAAACCTTTATTTTGACACTGGCAACATTTTTATTAAAAAATATTTATTTGAATAGGGCAACATTTGTATTTTAAAACCTTTCTTTTAATGTGGAAACATGACACCTCATTCTACAATATTTCTATGATTAAATCGCTGACTTCAGCCAATCACTGTGTGTATACTCCATAGCAACGAGGTCAACCCCGCCCTTACTCTTAGCTTAAGACTTTTCTCTATTCCTTAGTAAAAGTTGGTCTCAGCAGCTTTGTGAATAAGTTTTAAGAGAAAACTCTTAGCTAAGAACTTTTACTGCTATTTAGGAGAACTCTTAATGTTGCACGCACACTGTCCACGTGGTCTCGAAATTTGGGCTGCACACGGATGGGGTGCACAAACGCGGATGGCTGAAGTATACCCGGGGCTTAATGCGCAGTGAGGAGGAAAGTTTGAGTGGACAAAGACTCTCTGAGGATCACAGCTGGAGAATTGCAGAGATTAGTTGAGTCTCAAAGAGCCTAAAAAAATTATCAAACAGCACCAACATCCCCACAAGATGTTCGGAAAAATCCTCTGCTCTCATCCAGAAACAATCTCTAGCATATTCAGTTGTCAGACATGACTGGAACTTCAAATGAGACTGGCTTCTATGGTCAGATGAACCTAACAAAAAGCTTTTTGGCAGCAAAGCCACCAGATGGGTTTGGTGCACACATGGATTAAAAAGTACCCCATGTCCACTGTTAAATATACTGCTGGATCTTTAATGTTGTGGGCATTTTTCTGCTGGAGGTACTGGACATCTTGTTCAGATACATGTTTTAGCAAATACCAACATATAAAAAATCAAAACCTGACTGCTGCTTCTAGAAATCTTATAATGGGCCTTGGCTGCTGGTTGGATCTTCCAACAGGACGATGCTCCGAAAACAAGCATAAAATGTGTCACTGAGCACAAAAGTGACAATAAGTGGCAATTGTCCTTTTACTTTCATATCCTTTCACTTTCATTTCCTCTTTTTGAATTGTTTTAATGTAATGAAAATTAAATCTCTGAATTTTTTTTTCAGACTTAATGGAAGAGAAAAAGAAGAGTGAAGTGGAAGAAGAACACGTCAAACCTGAAGAAAAACGTAGTCACTCAAAGACTAAAAAGACTTTTATAAAGAAGAGAAGAAGCAAGAAATCTACAACCTGCACTCAGTGTGAAAAGAGTTCCACAAACAAACGTGATCTTGAGCTTCACACGAGAGTTCATAATCGAGAAAGACCGTTCACATGTGATCAGTGTGGGAAGAGTTTCCCATACAAATATAGTCTTGAGTGTCACATGAGAATCCACACTGGAGAGATGCCATTCACATGTGATCAGTGTGGGAAGAGATTCAAACAATCAGGAAACCTTATACTACACATGAGGATCCACACCAGAGAGAAGCCGTTCACATGTGATCAGTGCAGCAGAACATTTTGTAGATCATCACACCTGAAGTCACACCTGACAGTTCATAAGAAGGAGAAGCCACATTCATGTTCTGTGTGTGGAAAGAGTTTTTCACTGCTGTCATATTTACATAAACATCAGAAAATTCATGCTGCTGTGAAAGAGTACATGTGCTTTGAGTGTGAGAAGACTTTTAATACAGGGAGTGATTTAAAACTGCACCAGAGAATTCACACTGGAGAAAAACCTTACATGTGTTCATACTGTTACAAGAGATTCAGTCTGCCAGGAAATCTGAAAACACATAAGAGGATCCACACTGGAGAAAAACCTTACAAGTGTACATACTGTGACAAGAGATTCAGTCAGTCAGCACATCTGAAAACACATGAGAGGATCCACGCTGGAGAAAAACCTTAGAAGTGTTCACACTTTGACAAGAGATTCAGTCTGTCAGCAAATCTGAAAAGACATGAGATGATCCACAGCGGAGAGAAGCCGCACACGAGTAATCAGTGTGGAAAGAGTTTCACTGTTGAAAGTAAACTGAAGTCACACATGAAGATCCATGCAGTGGAGAAACCACATCACCACAGTCTGAGATCACGGTAAGTAGTTCATCTTTATGTGCTGAGAAACAAATGTCACTTTTACGGATCCAAGAATGGTAAGGCACGGTTTCAGTTGTGTTTCCTCTTGAGTCTGGTTACAAACCTTTCTCGGCCCGTAATTCTTGACACACTACCAGTTTCTCTGTAGCTGGCTAAGCATTGTTAAAAGATCAAAAATCTGTTCAGTCATTTTTGTGCGGCTTGGTTCAAAGTCCATGTGAGCTGACTTTGAACAAAATTGGGCAAAATTTGTAGAAGTATAAAAAAATCAACCTTTTTATTTGCTTCAATATGGTGGACAGTCACATTGTTGGAAAATGACATATGAGATATCGTTAGAATTGGCATAAACCGAGGAATTTAATGAGGCCAACCACCCCCCACCCCAAATTGGGAAACAATACTTTCAAAAGTTATAAGCATTTTTGCAAAAAAACATATATCTCTGGAACACTAGGTGGCGCTGTGTTCATTTTTCTCAGGTGTCTTCAGGACATGCTGTCGATAATCCCTACCAAATTTTGTGAAGATGTGTCACATTTTTAAAAAGATATGGGAATTTGACAAAATTTAAAACGCCAGACACCTGGTTTGTCCAATCCTGGCAAAATCGATATCCTCAGATTCAGCATGACACAAGGAATCCATATACATCAAGTTCATGATTTTCTGTCAAACTGTTCAAAGTTATTAGCAAATGTAGCTTTGAAAATAGCCACAGTCATATCTCATGACCTGTAGGTGGCGCTGTTCCCAAATTTGGCATGGGACCTCACATCATGGTTTCGAATAAGCATACCAATTTTCTAGGGGTGCAACGGTTCAGATTACCCACGGTTCGGATTGTATCATGGTTTTAGGCTCACGGTTTTGGTATGGTTCAGTATGTGCTTTGTTCAGGTAAAAAATACTACTGTCAAATAAAAATAAAGAAAACAAGAACAAATGAAGAGTTTGGTTCCAAAACATGATAAATGTGTTATTGTCCAGCTTAAGTAAGTTCAGTCAATAATCAATAATTATTAATTTAGTTAATTTATCTTTATATCAGCACTGTAGAAATCAGTGATGTCATCATCCAGCTCAGTTGTGTTCGCATACAATGGCGTCAAAAACATTGTTGAATATCAAACCAAACTGCGACAAACGCCACTCTCCCTTCTCTGTCGAATGTGATATATTCCACGCATGGCTTCTGCCGTGGGTAAGAAACGTAAGCCATTGAAATCTAATCATTTACGTGAGCAGATTAAGAAGATGAGGCACACACCTGCTGATGCTTGTTCTCACACAACAGCATCAAACTTCTGTCACCGTCCCCAAAACTGAATCATAAACAGTTTTTAAAAGCCAGTATTGGGACAGAAAATAGTGGTTTTCATCTTGCCACTTTCTTGGTAAAGAAAACACATTTTTTACTCAAATTAATCAAAATAAATGGATAGCGTTTTGGAACCAAACTCTTCAAATAATCAAACAGCACAAAGAAATACAGAAAAGCAAAGATACAAATGGAAATGGAACATCTTGTGAGCTGAGTGTCATAGTTTAGAAGAGACTCCGCTTGTGTCATGTAGGAAACTGTGATTGCTTTCAGATTACATGTCAAGCCTGATCCATCTAGAGTTTCATGACCAAACTAGTGATTTAGAGTTCAATGGGAATTAAGACCATAGATGTTAATGATGCTTTCCGTAAACACATGCCAGATTTGATGGGATTAAAATGACTGTTGAACTCATCAGTGATCTGGACTTTGAGCTTCACTTTTCATTTCACATTTGTCTCTCATTTGAAATCTCACATGATTTAATGTTTCTTTTAGATCTGATGGATGTAAAGAAGAAAAGAAAAGCCAAAAAATATGATGAAGAGGCCATAACACTTTTACTTAATGTTTGTATTTAATAATTGATTAAACTCCTTACTGATTTTGTCAACATATCATTGTTATTATCTGTTTTTTTCTGATTCTGCCTGCATCAGGAATAATAGCCATAAAGTAGCCTGTTATGATTGTTTTTTTTTTTAGCTTTCCATGTTTAAATTTTCTCAATAGAGCTTTTAAACGGCTAATAATGTGAACAATGATGATTAAAGTAATGATCTTTGATCATCTACCGTTGGCGGCTGATGACATCACCGCTCCCTCATTCAGTCAGGTGACGACTCGGACATGAAGACTCGAGAGGTGAACTAATCATTTCTGTTTCCTGTACAAAACCCACTGGATTTTGCACATGCATGGTCAAAACAAAATGAATCTCTGAGAAAACTTGCTGTTTTCAGAAAACAAACTTTGAATTAGTTAAAATTAGTCACTTTGAAATAAATTTAGCACTTAATTAAAGATTTGTAGTCTTACCAACATGTCACAAAGACAATTCAAACATTTTCTTTTTTTACTTTTAATTTGTAAAAACTGTTAACTGTGCTATGGATGTGAAAAACATATTATTAGTGGTCAGCAGAAGAACTCACTGCAGCTGCTCTGGAGCTTCAAAAAGAAAAGAGGAAGTAGTCTGATGCAAGCCAGATTTTGAAAACTTGAACCGTTGGTCCACTTGTACTTACAGACTTCTATAAAGTAATGTTGTTTTTAAAGGTTGTAATGCTTTTGTCGACTCAATTGCTGGAAAGGTGTCATTTATGTTTTAAAAGGTTTTCTCAAAAACAGAAATATGTTTTTAGAAATAACTATTAATGTTGTTCAGAACATTATTTTATGATGACATTTCAGTTCAATCAACATCACATTAACATTGAGCAAACAATATTACCATTGATTATTTTTGCTCATTTCAATATTGATTCAAAAGCAGTGACATAGAATCAAGATCGATGTTGAAAAGATATCTCTTGTTGAATCAATAATATTATCATTGATTTGTGGTTGAAATCTCAACATTGCTTCAACAGTAACTGAGGGTGCAATGGTGATACTGAAGCAACATCCCTTTAACGACAATTCAATGCAATTAGCATTGAGAAATCAACATTGACTCAACATTGTTTCAATGACTACATGCTATCTGAGATATATACAAATCATGCAGTTAGCTAACAGTGTATTAATTTAAACAATGTATTAATTTAAGGTAGAAACAATGAGGTCATTGAACTTTTTCAACTGCTTGCACACAAAATCAATTTCTGAAAGCTGACACTGAAACACCAGAACCACAAACCAAATCTGCAAAACCACACACTAATTCTCGGCCTTCGACTCAGTTTTCAATTTCATGAAACAGTTTTTGTAAAACACAATGCCATTGAATTTTGAATGCATTTCGTTAAAATTTAACCTGAAGAAATCCTGATATTGTCTGAAAATACCCAAAGCTGATCAGAAACTCCACCCTCTTACAACACTGACCAAGAAGAGACTGACTCATTTCCACATTTCTGTCAAACTGACTCTCATGTCTCGACAAAAGCAGTAAAGAATCAGCAATCAGTGGAGAATGAAAAAAAAAATGCTTTAAAGAAGACATTTGTTTCTAAACAGACAGCAGATCTTTGTGGTACTCATGGTTATTTTTGAAACCATCATTCAGGAAGTGAAAGTAAAGTTTAGACTGCTGGAGCTCAAGCAGTGAAAATGGCTTCAGCAGCTGAAGATGATTATATTTGTCCTGTATGTCATGAAATCTTCAAGACTCCTGTTATTTTATCATGTAGTCACAGTTTCTGTAAAGAGTGTCTTCAACAGTTCTGGAGAACCAAGAAAGCTCAGGAGTGTCCTGTCTGCAGGAGAAGATTTCCAAAAGACAAACCTCCATGTAATTTTGCGTTAAAAAACTTGTGTGAGTCGTTCCTGAAGGAGAGAAATGAGAGGAGTTCATCAGGATCTGAGGAGATCTGCAGTTTACACAGTAAGAAACTCAAACTCTTCTGTCTGGAGGACAAACAGCCTGTGTGTGTAGAGTGCTTTACTTCACAAAAACACGTCAGTCACACAGTCAGACCCATCAATGAAGTTGCTCCATCATACAAGGTAAGAAAAATGTGTCTTGTTTCACATGTAAGGGATAATTTATGTATTTTCTGTGTTTTGTTCAACTCTAGGAGGAGCTCAATACAGCACTGAAGTCCTTACAAGAGAAACTTCAACACAATGAAGCAATTAAAGGAGAGTTTGAGGAAACAGTTCAACACATCAAGGTGAGGAAACAGAATCAGTCATTTTCATTACAGCTGTAGGATCACTATATACAGTTATGATCTGATATATTTAATATAATGGATTCCAGTTTATTATTTCTGTAAATAACGAGCATCAATCTGCTTCTGGATCTGTTATATGTCAGTATCTGAGTTTATCTCTGATATTAATGATGTGAAGTGTTGATGTGAAGTGATGGAGATGATTGAAGTGAATGTCATCTGATTTCAGTCTCAAGCTGAGCACACAGAGCGTCAGATTAAACAGCAGTTTGAGAAGCTTCATCAGTTTCTCAGAGATGAAGAAGAAGCTACAATCACTGCTCTGAGGGAGGAAGAGGAGCAGAAGAAGCAGATGATGAAGGAGAAGCTGGAGGAGATGAACAGACACATCTCAGCTCTTTCACACACAATCAAAGACATGGAGGAGATGATGAAAGCCAATGACGTCTGCTTTCTGAAGGTCTGATTTCAGATCATTGGTTGATCATTGGTTCATTGATTGAGTTCTTGATGATAAATGGTGTGTTTGTTCTGCAGGAGTTTCCAGTCTCAATGGAAAGGTGAGTGATCTGCTCCTGTCTCTGGTCTCTCTGGTTCTGATCCAAAGCCACTGCAGTTCTGACTCCTGAATGTTCTTCCAGAGTCCAGAGCTCACAGCCGGATCCACAGATGGCTTCTGGAGCTTTGATTGATGTGCCACGTTACTTGGGCAACCTGCCGTTCAGAGTCTGGAAGAAGATGCAGGACATCGTCCAAAACAGTGAGTCTGACTGCAGGAGATCTGAGCTGGAAATGATGTATGGGTGGAGAGTTAAAGGTTCTTCATGACACAAACTGAAGCTTGTTTGGAAGAGTTACAATAAGAAAACTTTTTTTCTTATTATTATTAATAATAATAATAATAATAATTTAATAAGTCAAACACAGCAGACAGTAAGAATAAACTATTTTAAAACAATACACAGACTATAAGATCCAATAAAATGAAGATGGTCAGATGCTGCTGAAGATCACTGACGGTTTTTCATCTACAGCATTAATCTCAACAAATCTCATTGATTTATTGTTATTTTAACTTTCCTAAAGTATCAGTTTCTCTTGATGGACACAAATGTCTGAATCACACATTTAATGTTTGTAGTTGTTGAGAAAAATGAGTGTGAAACTTATAACGCTGGTTACTGGTGTTCTATGAATAGTGGAAGACCGCCAGAGACGGTCGAACATAGTGGAAGGAGTCGTGTCTCGCGAGCCATATCGAGAATCCCGCATTAATTTGTCACCTGTGACCTTGACCAGTGATGTGCCGGAAGCTATATCTATTCCGTTCATGTCACGGTCAGTCTCTGAAGTCAGAGTGAAATGAGACTCTGGCGGTCTTCCACTATTCATAGAACCAAGGTTACATCAGAAACAGTCGAACATAGTGGAAGACAAATACAACCAAGTCACAAGGACTTCACCCACCTAAATGCTGTCCGATAATTGTTCCTGTCTCCAAAGCCTCAGGGAGACAGAACAACTGTCAACCAAACCAGGATGTGTCGATTGTGGACTGCTGACAATCGTCTGGCTATCAACCAGCACTGAAATGGGAGAAGGTGTAAAAAGTATTGGTGTATCCTGCCCTGGAACGTGAACTGAAGAAACCTTCTGTGAAGAGGTGCAATGGGGATGTGGAAATATGCATCCTTCAGATCCACAGAAGTAAACCACATGCCGGGTTCGATCGCTTGTAGGACATCTATGACATGCAGTATGTGCAAAAGAAGGTGTTTGAGACTCCTGTTCAGGTGCCTGAGATCCAAGATGGGCCTGAAACTTCAATCTTTCTTTCGAATGAGGAAATATTTTGATTGAAAACCCCCCAGGTGGATTTGGGAGTTACTAACTCTATTGGACCCTTTTCCAGTAGCTTCAGGGCCTTGAGAGATAGAGCAAGAGCTTGACGAGGGTCCCAAACCACTATGGACTGAGTATGTGTGCATAATGGGGGTCTGTGATGGAACTGAAGACAGTAGCCCTTCTCGAGTGTGTCTGTAAGAGTCCCGTCACAGTCTGTAAAGTGTCCCGTCAAAGACCATGGACCAATGCCTCCTTTCTTGAGTCAGGACCAGGTCGAGCAGCCTGCTGTGCAGGACTGTAAGACTGTCCCTGCCTGTGTTGGAGCGCATTTGTGTGATCTCCTCTCTTCATCAGTCTGCATTGGCTGCCAGTAGCTGCTAGCATCCAATTCAAGGCTCTGATGTTTGCCTACAGAACGACCGCTGGCTCTGCACCGCTATATCTTAACTCACTACTTCAGACTTATGCGCCCTCCAGAAACTTGTGTTCTGCAAGTGAACGGCGCCTTGTGGTGCCATCACAAAAGGGCACAAAATCGCTCTCACGGACCTTCTCCGGGTCTATTCCTGGCTGGTGGAATGACCTGCCACGCTCTATCCGAGCAGCTGAGCCTCTAGCCATTTTCAAAAAAAATGCTAAAGACATATCTTTTTCGCCAGCACTTGACCCAGTAATAGTAGCACTTACCTTGATTTCTATTTTCCTTCCATCTATTTGTGTATTTTACTTAAAAAAAAAAAAAAAAAAAAAATCCTTGCTACGAGCACTTTACTGTCATAACTGTGACTTCACTCAGCACTTATGTACTGTTGTTCTCATATTGATTTGATTGATTCTACTATTCTCATTTGTAAGTCGCTTTGGATAAAAGCGTCTGCTAAATGACTAAATGTAAATTAACAGGCATTCGCTGTGTGGATGGCCCATAATAATTTACACTGTGCTCAAAGTGCTGGGAACGTGACTCCACTGCATTAACCATGCGCTTAAGAGCTTCTTGAGCAACTGGACCAAAACCTTGTGAAGGTACCAATGGTAGCTGACGAAGATTATGGCAAGCTCTGGGAGTTTAGACTGTGCTAGCGAAACCTGCCTCCTAGCTTGTGTAATAAGCTCAAGAGTCTTTCCGTTAGAGAAAGCAATTGGACCCAAGGCCTGCAAGGAAGTGTTAAGCAACTCTGATGTGGTATTGTCCGGTGGGTTAATGCTCATAGTAGAATGAAGCACTAATAGAAGATGAGCCATGGAATTCCCTACACGACTCAAGCCTGAGACGGTGTTATAAATCCTGACCAACGGGTCATCTGTGCATCTACATCCGGGCTAGGACAGCGAAGATTCTGTCTAAGGGCTTCATCTGGTGATACTACCAGTGAAGAAATTCATGGTTCAACTGGAGGCATGTTACCAAGGCACTTTTCCTGGGCCTTAGCCATTGCTGCTAGCGTGTGAGCCACACGAATTTGGTCTGGATGAGGAAGCGGACCGAAACACAGAAGAAACATCTGTAAAGTCAGGACAGCTTGGCATTAGGAAATCCTCTTACTGGGAAGCTGTGCGACACAAGAGGTCTCATCCTAGGGTGTATAATAATAATCATGCTCATCCTTATCTAATGAGTCAGAGGCCGAATGAGACAAGGTGTCTGGTTCCCCTCTGGAAAAACTGGATGTCATCTCACTCCTGGGAAAGGAGAAGCCCATACACATGCCCTTGTTCCCTCGCTCACATTCAGATGAGTAGGGGTTATAGATAATAAAACTTTAATGCATTGAACTGTG
Organism: Chanodichthys erythropterus; assembly: GCF_024489055.1. NCBI lineage: Eukaryota > Metazoa > Chordata > Actinopteri > Cypriniformes > Xenocyprididae > Chanodichthys > Chanodichthys erythropterus. The sequence goes on from NC_090223.1 coordinate 6,983,954, forward strand.
TTTGCAAGCTCAGCTACTTGATGGGCCAATGTATCTGACTCTGAGGATGTCCCCTTTTTCTTTGAAGGCTTTTCAACTCTACTGGCTGAACGCTTGCTACCCACATGCAATGATGTCCCAGCTGGTGGAGCAGAAGTGTTAAATTCAGGATACAATTCTGCCAATCGATCTTGTCTCGTCTCCAAGGACATTGAACTACACTCAGGACATGGATCGATTAAAGCCTTTCTGAGGTGATCAATGTCTAAGCAAGTGGGCCATTGTATATGAGCATCCATAAGATCAATTGGACTTGAGCAGAGAGAGAATGAAGCTGCCATAACTTCCCACACCAGTAAATGAAAAATGCCTGGTCTACCAGTAGGGTTATAATAAAAATTAGAGGCAGAGAAAAACAGCAAATTTGGTAACCCTCGTGAAAATGAGTATCGCTCTGGTTCACCAATGAAAAACCCTGGATATCCAGTGGCTATCTGGTCCGATGAATAAATCCAATGCACATAACGATAATCCGATATAATCCAATATAATCCAATATGAACTCCCGAGACACAGCTATAGTGTGAAGCAGTTGCTCACCAAAAAAGCTGTGCTCGCCCAACTGAGATCTCTTTGCAAGAATGACAAAGAGACTGACCGTGATGTGAACGGAATGGATATAGCTTCCAACACATCACTGGTCAAGGTGACAGGTGTCAAATTAATGCGGGATTCTCTATATGGCTTGCGAAACGCAACTCCTTCCACTACGTTTGACCGTCTCTTGCGGTCTGAAACAGTGAAATAGAACAGCACTGACAGTGATCAGAGGAAAATGTCTGATGTGTTTGATCAACAGGACGAGTGTCATTATTCATAATAATCTGTGTTGGGTTCACTCTTGATCATTATATGAACATCAGAATAAAAGCATCTGTTGATTGTGTCTCATCAGCTCCTGTGATTCTGGATCCAAACACTGCGAATAAACGTCTCGTCCTGTCTGATGATCTGACCAGTGTGAGATACAGCAGGATCAATCAACCTGTTCCTGATAATCCAGAGAGATTTGACCAGCATCTCTATGTTCTGGGTTCAGAGGGGTTTAACTCAGGAACACACTGCTGGGATGTGGAGGTTAAAGAGAGTTCATGGTGGACTGTTGGAGTAACTTCAGCATCAAACCAGAGGAAGGGATGTGATTTCTTCGACACTGATGTCTGGAGTGTGAGTTATGATGAGGATGGAGAGTGTGAATCATCTATGAATGAATTTTGTGTTAATCAGAAGCTTGATTGTGTGAGAGTGTCTCTGGACTATGATGGAGGAATGGTGTCATTCTCTGATCCTGTAACTAACACACATTTACACACATTCACAACCACCTTCACTGACACCTTCTTTCCATTCTTCTATTGTTATGGTGACTCTCTGAGGATCTTAGCGGGAAATAGTCAGTAAATGTTACTCCTGTAGGTCTGGATCTTCCAGCTTTCCTCATGTTTCCAATATTTAATCCAGATCACATGAGAAAGAGTGCTGTTGATCTGAATATCAGTACAGTGGCTGTAAATAATGACTCATCATGACAGGCGACAATAATAAACATGGCAGAGGCCCCAGAGAGAACAGCATCGAGTCTTACATTTCAAAGGAGCTTATTTGGTTGCGTGTAAATTTTAAGTAATCATATTCAACTAATGTGGTTTCATTACATTTACATGCAACCAAATAATTAATTAGTAATAATTCTAAGGCTCAATCAGACTGTAAAGCCTTTGTGTAAACACCTTAATCAATCTGACTGAGCTCGATCCGAGTGAAATTTTGATTGGATTTGGAAGGAGTGGTTTATTGCTGTTCTAATCCAAACGATAGGACATGTAACCAAACATGAATGAACATTAGAAGGTATGTTGAAAGATACCGTACAGCTTACCGAAACGTATTATGTCTCATGTAATCGATCAATCAGTGTTTCAACAGGGGAAAGAGGCCAATAAAACAGGAGGACAATATGTGTAAGATAAATTTTATCAACCTGACTTTTCTTTCTTTGTTTCTCCCTGTTTTCTCTCTTCTGGTCTTTAAGGCTGCAAGGGTGTGAGGGAAGAAGAGTTGTTGTTGTTTCATCACACATCTGTTGTAATGTACACTCTATCTATGTGTGTATGTGTGTGTTTCTTGGAAACCCTTAGGAAGGTCCCTGTTTCTTTGTCTAGGAGAAAGGGCCCTAAAGGCTGCTCTGGGATGAATGGTGCCTAAAGCCAGAAGTTTACCATGTCTAGACTTTTTTTTCTGTATGTACAAAGTTCTGTGTCATGATCCGATATGAGGTATTGCATCTTTCATTGGTTAAATCCATGTAACTTATCTAGTATTCCATCTATATAATCTCAAGACAAACACAATAAAGACGAGACTTTTATACCTCAGTGTTGAGTGATTGTTCATTCAATTGCTAAATGAAAGGACTGAGATGAGGCACGCCTCGGGATGCTAATTAGTTAACAATATGTCATGTGATGTCACATTTACCTCAGGAAAGTCATTTAATGACCATAGCGCATTAGTTAGCTGCAAGGCTTGACATTAACACCTGCCAACCTGCCAAATGTGGGTAGATTTCAGCTGTGGTGGGTAAGACAGCCACTCCTACTAGCCACTTTGGTGGGTTGAATTTAATTTCAGCTTACAGCCAAATGAAATTCCAAGCTTGTTGTATCACAAAATTACAATTCAAATAATAGTTCGTGAAGAGCATGACTCAAACATGCCATTAATGGGCTTATTCAAGTTATTTTTATCCATTCTGCATCTCTCACATATGTGTTTTAGCAAGGTTGCAAGTTGGTGAATGAAGATACTTGCCAGGTTTTGTGTCACTACTCTGCTTTATTAATTTATCCAGTGTAAAACCCGGTAAAAAATGTGGCTTTTTGTTAATGACTGTCCTACTGGAGGATTTAAGAGTAACAGCTCACTACCTGTTACAAAAGGCACTGTAACAGTCTGTCTCAGGCAATTTTAGTTGCATTTTTCATCAATTTAATTTAAATTATTCTTTGACTATGTTCTGGCCTTCTTTTGATGCCAAAACCCGATGCCAAATTTACTTGCTGACCCCTGCTATAGAGGAACATAACTTAGAAGATGGTTGACTTGCACACACTGAGTCCTGTTTGATAAAAAAGACTATCCACCTTGCCAAACTAAGATCCAGGTTAAATAGTTTCACAAGCTTTTCAACTAACACATGTGGCCTAATTGTGTTGAATGCACCTGAGAAATCAATAAAAGCCAGCAGCCGTGCCCTTGTTTCCAAATGTTGAGCTACTGAATGCACAGGCCTTCCGTGTTTCAGGTGAGATAAACTAGTATAATGATGCTATTTCTGAGATATATACACGTAAGTAGTCAAAATTATGCACACGCAGAAGAAAGCCTTCTCTAGGCTCTGCCTCGGTATGGTTTGTGTCAAGGCATTCGTTAGTCTAGCTGTTTGACGAGAAAGAGATTAAATTTAGTTGTAATAAACGCATTAAGAATCCAGAGCAGCAAAGGACTATTATTCTGCTGCGCTGAGCTGCAGAAGAACTGATGACGGCACGGTTTATTTTGAACATTATGTTGTTGTATTTTGAACATCACGGCAAATTGTTGAACATTATGTCAGAACTAAATAAATGAGAGAGAAGGGATTCTTTAATGAATTCATCCCACAAATATACACAACACAGTGCAGAGTATCAGCGGCGGTGCTAAAGACCAGTAAACATGCGGAGAGAGAGAGAGAGAGGGCTAAATAAATGTTACTTTAATACTCTGAGTGTGACACATATAAACACCAGCAGTGAAGAGCAATAAATAAAACACAGAAAGAAAGGGCCTTAAAGGTATTTATTATCAATATATGTGATCTTGTGTTCCTTTTGATCAGATGTTTTCTAGCATTATACTTGAGGGAGTGTCGATGCTATTACATTTAGTTAATATTTAGCCTGAAGAAATCCTGATATGGAGCAGTTTGAACTCCTCCACAAGATCATAAACTTCACCCTCTTACAACACTGACCAGGAAGAGACTGACTCATTTCACCTTCCTGTCAAACTGACTTGTGTCTCGACAAAAACAACGAAGAATCAGAAATCAGTGGAGGATTTTTGAGACATTTGTTTCTAAACAGACAGCAAATCCTTGTGATTCATTCTTGAAACCGTCGTTCAGGAAGTGAAAGTAAAGATTGCTGGAGCTCAAACAGTGAAAATGGCTTCAGCAGCTGAAGATAATTATATTTGCCCTGTATGTCATGAAATCTTCAAGGATCCTGTTCTTTTATCATGTAGTCACAGTTTCTGTAAAGAGTGTCTTCAACAGTTCTGGAGAACCAAGAAAACTCAGGAGTGTCCTGTCTGCAGGAAAAGATCCTTAAAAAGTAAACCTCAAGTCAATATGGCGTTAAAAAACTTGTTTGAGTCGTTCCTGAAGGAGAGAAATGAGAGGAGTTCATCAGGATCTGAGGAGATCTGCAGTTTACACAGTAAGAAACTCAAACTCTTCTGTCTGGAGGACAAGCAGCCTGTGTGTTTGAAGTGTAAGAATTCACAAAAACACGTCAATCACACAGTCAAACCCATCAGTGAAGTTGTTCCATCATATAAGGTAAGACAAATGTCTCTTGTTACACACATATTGTGTCAAAGCCGCTTTACAGTGATAACTGGTAAATAGTTTTTGCTGCACAGCAGCTCTAGAAGAAAATGGTGTCATTGTCCAGCTTAAGTAAAATCAGAGGCTCCTAGAAACATTGCCAACTTCCATCCATCCGGCGATGTCTCTGCTCCCTAAAAGTAACTAATTGTGTTGCTAAGTTACTTGTTATGGAAAGTAATTTGTTACATAATCACAACTTCAGAAGTGGGAATTTTCAAATTTCCTAAAGCACATGAAGGCAGCATTACTCTCGAGAGACTCTCAACATACTCTCAACATAAGGACAGGAGAGCTGTCAGTCAATACCTAGGAAACAAAGTAAACTTGTGTTATTTATTTGAAAAAGTAACTCACATAATTTGATGCAAATGTAAAAGTAATGCATTACTTTACTAGTTAGATGAAAAAAAAGATTACGTATTTCATGCTACTGCGTTACCCCCAACACTGCATATGACCTACACTGTGCTGTGAAAAAGTATTTGCTGATTTCTTTTTTTTGTGTGTCTCATGTAAATAGTTTTAAATGTTCAAACAAAATGATTCAACACCTATCACCCATGTAATCACCCCCATTAGCTGTAATAACTGCAGCTGAACACTTGTGATAACTGGAGATCAGTCTTTCACAACTCTGTGGTGGATTTTGACCCACTTATCTTTGCAGAATTGCTTCAGTTCATTGGAGGGGTTTAAGCATGAACTGCCTGTTTAAGGTCCTACACATCATCTCAATTGGGTTCAATCAGGACTTTGACGAGGACACCCCAAAACTAATTGTGCTCTTTTTATACTTTCAGAGGTGGATTGACTCCTGTGCTTTGAATCATTGTCATGATGTTTGAGCTTCAACTGTGTTTTTGTTAAATTCTAGGAGGAGCTCAATACAGCACGGGAGTCCTTACAGAAGAAACTTCAACACAATGAAAAAATGAAAGGAGAGTTTGAGAAAACAGTTCAACACATCAAGGTGAGGAAACAGAATCAGTCATTTTCATTACAGCTGTAGGATCACTATATACAGTTATGATCTGATATATTTAATATAATGGATTCCAGTTTATTATTTCTGTAAATAATGAGTGTGGCGAGCAGGGCGGGCGAGAGCCGTGAGGGAATGGCGTGAGGCCAGTGACGCGAGAGAGAACGAGCTCCACCTGCGAGGCGCACCGGCCTTGAGTCTCTCACGGAGGAGCTCTGGGAGCATAAAAGGAGGAGCGACCACAGTGAAGGATGAGAGAGGACCAGGCCTGGACTTTATTTTATGATTTATTATGTTTGTGTGGCCGGCAGACGTCTGCGAGGGTGTGCCGGCATTACTTTCGTTTTGAATTAAAGTTTTGTTGAACGTTCGCTGGTTCCCACCTCCTTCTTCCCATACTTACGAACTGTGTTACATTGGTGCCGAAACCCAGGAGGAAGGAGGGACATGCTGTCGGAGAGCCCTTGCTGCTGAGGGGGATCACGGTGCAGCAGAGTTCGGGCAGCGCGGGAGTGAAGACTGCGAGAGTCTGCCTGAGGCGGTGGTGCTGGAGCCTTGTGACAGGTGGGACGGAGACCCGATGTCATGCTCCTGGGATGAGGTGGGGAGGCTGCTGTCCAGGAGGGAGTGGAGGAGTTGCTGTCATCCTCCGTGGGCTGGAGCCTGCTACCGTCCACCATGAAGGTGAGGAGCAGGGGACGGTGGACTCGCTGCCGGCTGCCCTCAGCCGGAGGAGCCATCGCCAGCTAACCAGGAGGCGGTCAAGGATCGAGCCGTTCACCGAGCGTCCAGTGCCATCGCATGGCACCGTGAGGAAGAGCCTCAGCTGGCTGAGGACCGAGCGGCAGTGTGTCCGGGAACCGGACTCAGAATTTTTTTTTTCTCTTTTTTTCTCTCTCCCCTCTCTCGTTCTGTCGCTCCCCTTGCTTCCATCTCCTTTCTCTCGTCTCGTCTGTCTTTACCCCCAGGTGCTGCGGCCGCCGAGACAGGCCCTGGGGGGGAGTAGAGCACAGTCTCGGGAGTATCCCCCGGCCTGCTAAGGGGCGATGGGGGTATGTGACAAGAAGGGTGGGCAAGAGCCGTGAGGGAATGGCATGAGGCCGGTGACGCAAGAGAGAACAAGCTCCACCTGCGAGGCGCACCGGCCTTGAGTCTCTCACGGAGGAGCTCCGGGAGCATAAAAGAAGGAGCGACGACAGTGAAGGACGAGAGAGGACCAGGCCTGGACTTTATTTTATGTTTTATTATGTTTGTGTGGCCAGCAGACGTCCGCGAGAGTCTGCCGGCATTACTTTCGTTTTGTTCTTTGTTTATTTTATATTAAAGTTTTGTTGAACGTTCACCGGTTCCCACCTCCTTCTTCCCATACTTACGAACTGTGTTACATTGAGCATCAATCTGCTTCTGGATCCGCTATATGTCGGTATCTGAGTTTATCTCTGATATTAATGATGTGAAGTGTTGATGTGTGTTGATGGAGATGATTATAGTGAATGTGATCTGATTTCAGTCTCAAGCTGAGCACACAGAGCGTCAGATTAAACAGCAGTTTGAGAAGCTTCATCAGTTTCTCCGAGATGAAGAAAAAGCTACAATCACTGCTCTGAGGGAGGAAGAGGAGCAGAAGAAGCAGATGATGAAGGAGAAGCTGGAGGAGATGAACAAACACATCTCAGCTCTTTCACACACAATCAAAGACATGGAGGAGATGATGAAAGCCAGTGACGTCTGCTTTCTGAAGGTCTGATTTCAGATCATTGGTTGATCATTGGTTCATTGATTGAGTTCTTGATGATAAATGGTGTGTTTGTTCTGCAGGAGTTTCCAGTTTCAATGGAAAGGTGAGTGATCTGCTCCTGTCTCTGGTCTCTCTGGTTCTGATCCAAAGCCACTGCAGTTCTGACTCCTGAATGTTCTTCCAGAGTCCAGAGCTCACAGCCGGATCCACAGATGGCTTCTGGAACTTTGATTCATGTGCAACGTTACTTGGGCAACCTGCCGTTCAGAGTCTGGAAGAAGATGCAGGACATCGTCCAATACAGTGAGTCTGACTGCAGAAGATCTGAGCTGGAAATGAGGGATGGGTGGAGAGTTAGAGGTTCTTCATGATAGATAGATAGATAGATAGATAGATAGATAGATAGATAGATAGATAGATAGATAGATAGATCACTCTTGATCATTATATGAACGTCAGAATAAAATAATCTGTTGATTGTGTCTCATCAGCTCCTGTGATTCTGGATCCAAACACTGCGAATCCATGGCTCGTCCTGACTGATGATCTGACCAGTGTGAGATACAGCAGGAAAAAACAACCTGTTCCTAATAATCCAGAGAGATTTGCCTGCCATTACGGTGTTCTGGGTTCAGAGGGGTTTAACTCAGGAACACACTGCTGGGATGTGGAGTTTGAAGAGAAAACACGATGGACACAGTGGGAAATTGGAGTAACTTCAGCAACAACCCAGAGGGAGGGAGAGGATTTCTCTGACACTGTCTGGAGTGTGTCAAACAATGCGTTTTCACCGTCTGGTTTATTTGTTAATAAGAGTCTTGATCGTTTGAGAGTGAATCTGGACTATGATGGAGGAACGGTGTCATTCTCTGATCCTGTAACTAACACACATCTACACACATTCACAGCCACCTTCACTCGCACATTCTTTCCATACTTCTGGTGTCATGAAGGATCTCTGAGGATCTTACCAGTCAATAATCAGTAAATGTTACTCCTGTAGGTCTGGATCTTCCTGCTTTCATCATGTTTCCAATTTTTAATCCAGATCACATGAGTAAGAGAGCTGTTGATCTGAATATCAGTACGGTGGCTGTGATTGGGCCGTGATGATCACATGACTGATATCCAGCACTACAGCAACACTCATATTGCTTTAATACAACCGATCAATCAACAACAAGTTTTCATTTATGTTCCCCTTCACAGAATTTGACCAATTAGAGATTTATGATTCATTTACCTGATTATTTCAGTCAGGTGTTTGTGTCTGATCATTTCTGAACTTTTCACATAATTATATATAATAATATATAATAATGTTTTTCTTGTATTACATCAAATCACTGAATCAGTAAATTCTATATTTTGAACATTTTCATTGGTTGTTCATCATGAGACTAAATTAATAATTATTTCAGTTCTAGAGGTGAAATCATCCAAGAGCCAAGAGCCAGCTCCAGAGTTCAGCCATGAGCCCGCTCCAGAGTTCAGATAAGAGCCCGCTCCAGAGTTCAGCCATGAGCCCGCTCCAGAGTTCAGATAAGAGCCCGTTCCAGAGTTCAGCCATGAGCCCGCTCCAGAGTTCAGATAAGAGCCCGCTCCAGAGTTCAGCCATGAGCCCGCTCCAGAGTTCAGCCATGAGCCCGCTCCAGAGTTCAGATAAGAGCCCGCTCCAGAGTTCAGATAAGAGCCCGCTCCAGAGTTCAGATAAGAGCCCACTCCAGAGTTCAGCCATGAGCCCGCTCCAGAGTTCAGCCATGAGCCCGCTCCAGAGTTCAGATAAGAGCCCGCTCCAGAGTTCAGATAAGAGCCCGCTCCAGAGTTCAGATAAGAGCCCGCTCCAGAGTTCAGCCATGAGCCCGCTCCAGAGTTCAGATAAGAGCCCGCTCCAGAGTTCAGATAAGAGCCCGCTCCAGAGTTCAGCCATGAGCCCGCTCCAGAGTTCAGCCATGAGCCCGCTCCAGAGTTCAGATAAGAGCCCACTCCAGAGTTCAGCCATGAGCCCGCTCCAGAGTTCAGATAAGAGCCCGCTCCAGAGTTCAGATAAGAGCCCGCTCCAGAGTTCAGATAAGAGCCCGCTCCAGAGTTCAGATAAGAGCCCGCTCCAGAGTTCAGATAAGAGCCCGCTCCAGAGTTCAGATAAGAGCCCGCTCCAGAGTTCAGCCATGAGCCCGCTCCAGAGTTCAGCCATGAGCCCGCTCCAGAGTTCAGCCATGAGCCCGCTCCAGAGTTCAGATAAGAGCCCGCTCCAGAGTTCAGATAAGAGCCCACTCCAGAGTTCAGCCATGAGCCCGCTCCAGAGTTCAGATAAGAGCCCGCTCCAGAGTTCAGCCATGAGCCCGCTCCAGAGTTCAGATAAGAGCCCGCTCCAGAGTTCAGATAAGAGCCCGCTCCAGAGTTCAGATAAGAGCCCGCTCCAGAGTTCAGCCATGAGCCCGCTCCAGAGTTCAGCCATGAGCCCGCTCCAGAGTTCAGCCATGAGCCCGCTCAAGAGTTCAGATAGAGTTCAGAGAGCCCGCTCCAGAGTTCAGATAAGAGCCCGCTCCAGAGTTCAGATAAGAGCCCGCTCCAGAGTTCAGCCATGAGCCCGCTCCAGAGTTCAGATAAGAGCCCGCTCCAGAGTTCAGCCATGAGCCCGCTCCAGAGTTCAGATAAGAGCCCGCTCCAGAGTTCAGATAAGAGCCCGCTCCAGAGTTCAGATAAGAGCCCGCTCCAGAGTTCAGCCATGAGCCCGCTCCAGAGTTCAGCCATGAGCCCGCTCCAGAGTTCAGATAAGAGCCCGCTCCAGAGTTCAGATAAGAGCCCGCTCCAGAGTTCAGCCATGAGCCCGCTCCAGAGTTCAGATAAGAGCCCGCTCCAGAGTTCAGCCATGAGCCCGCTCCAGAGTTCAGATAAGAGCCCGCTCCAGAGTTCAGCCATGAGCCCGCTCCAGAGTTCAGATAAGAGCCCGCTCCAGAGTTCAGCCATGAGCCCGCTCCAGAGTTCAGATAAGAGCCCGCTCCAGAGTTCAGATAAGAGCCCGCTCCAGAGTTCAGCCATGAGCCCGCTCCAGAGTTCAGCCATGAGCCCGCTCCAGAGTTCAGATAAGAGCCCGCTCCAGAGTTCAGCCATGAGCCCGCTCCAGAGTTCAGCCATGAGCCCGCTCCAGAGTTCAGATAAGAGCCCGCTCCAGAGTTCAGCCATGAGCCCGCTCCAGAGTTCAGCCATGAGCCCGCTCCAGAGTTCAGATAAGAGCCCGCTCCAGAGTTCAGCCATGAGCCCGCTCCAGAGTTCAGATAAGAGCCCACTCCAGAGTTCAGCCATGAGCCCGCTCCAGAGTTCAGATAAGAGCCCGCTCCAGAGTTCAGATAAGAGCCCGCTCCAGAGTTCAGATAAGAGCCCGCTCCAGAGTTCAGATAAGAGCCCGCTCCAGAGTTCAGCCATGAGCCCGCTCCAGAGTTCAGCCATGAGCCCGCTCCAGAGTTCAGATAAGAGCCCGCTCCAGAGTTCCGCCATGAGCCCGCTCCAGAGTTCAGATAAGAGCCCGCTCCAGAGTTCAGCCATGAGCCCGCTCCAGAGTTCAGATAAGAGCCCACTCCAGAGTTCAGCCATGAGCCCGCTCCAGAGTTCAGATAAGAGCCCGCTCCAGAGTTCAGCAAAGAGCCCGCTCCAGAGTTCAGATAAGAGCCCGCTCCAGAGTTCAGATAAGAGCCCGCTCCAGAGTTCAGCCATGAGCCCGCTCCAGAGTTCAGCCATGAGCCCGCTCCAGAGTTCAGCCATGAGCCCGCTCCAGAGTTCAGCCATGAGCCCGCTCCAGAGTTCAGATAAGAGCCCGCTCCAGAGTTCAGATAAGAGCTCGATCCAGAGTTCAGCCATGAGCCCGCTCCAGAGTTCAGATAAGAGCCCGCTCCAGAGTTCAGATAAGAGCCCGCTCCAGAGTTCAGCCATGAGCCCGCTCCAGAGTTCAGATAAGAGCCCACTCCAGAGTTCAGATAAGAGCCCGCTCCAGAGTTCAGATAAGAGCCCGCTCCAAAGTTCAGCCATGAGCCCGCTCCAGAGTTCAGATAAGAGCCCACTCCAGAGTTCAGCCATGAGCCCGCTCAAGAGTTCAGATAAGAGCCCGCTCCAGAGTTCAGATAAGAGCCCGCTCCAGAGTTCAGCCATGAGCCCGCTCCAGAGTTCAGCCATGAGCCCGCTCCAGAGTTCAGCCATGAGCCCGCTCCAGAGTTCAGATAAGAGCCCGCTCCAGAGTTCAGATAAGAGCCCGCTCCAGAGTTCAGCCATGAGCCCGCTCCAGAGTTCAGATAAGAGCCCGCTCCAGAGTTCAGATAAGAGCCCGCTCCAGAGTTCAGCCATGAGCCCGCTCCAGAGTTCAGATAAGAGCCCGCTCCAGAGTTCAGATAAGAGCCCGCTCCAGAGTTCAGCCATGAGCCCGCTCCAGAGTTCAGCAAAGAGCCCGCTCCAGAGTTCAGATAAGAGCCCGCTCCAGAGTTCAGCGATGAGCCCGCTCCAGAGTTCAGATAAGAGCCCGCTCCAGAGTTCAGATGAGCCCGCTCCAGAGTTCAGATAAGAGCCCGCTCCAGAGTTCAGATAAGAGCCCGCTCCAGAGTTCAGCCATGAGCCCGCTCCAGAGTTCAGATAAGAGCCCGCTCCAGAGTTCAGCCATGAGCCCGCTCCAGAGTTCAGATAAGAGCCCGCTCCAGAGTTCAGCCATGAGCCCGCTCCAGAGTTCAGATAAGAGCCCGCTCCAGAGTTCAGCCATGAGCCCGCTCCAGAGTTCAGATAAGAGCCCGCTCCAGAGTTCAGCCATGAGCCCGCTCCAGAGTTCAGATAAGAGCCCGCTCCAGAGTTCAGATAAGAGCCCGCTCCAGAGTTCAGCCATGAGCCCGCTCCAGAGTTCAGCCATAAGAGCCCGCTCCAGACTTCAGCCCTGAGCCCGCTCCAGACTTCAGATATGTGCCCGCTCCAGAGTTCAGATAAGAGCCCGCTCCAGAGTTCAGCCATGAGCCCGCTCCAGAGTTCAGCCATGAGCCCGCTCCAGAGTTCAGATAAGAGCCCGCTCCAGAGTTCAGCCATGAGCCCGCTCCAGAGTTCAGATAAGAGCCCGCTCCAGAGTTCAGCCATGAGCCCGCTCCAGAGTTCAGATAAGAGCCCGCTCCAGAGTTCAGCCATGAGCCCGCTCCAGAGTTCAGATAAGAGCCCGCTCCAGAGTTCAGAGAAGAGCCCGCTCCAGAGTTCAGATAAGAGCCCGCTCCAGAGTTCAGCCATGAGCCCGCTCCAGAGTTCAGATAAGAGCCCGCTCCAGAGTTCAGCCATGAGCCCGCTCCAGAGTTCAGATAAGAGCCCACTCCAGAGTTCAGCCATGAACCCACTCCAGAGTTCAGATAAGAGCCCGCTCCAGAGTTCAGATAAGAGCCCGCTCCAGAGTTCAGATAAGAGCCCGCTCCAGAGTTCAGATAAGAGCCCGCTCCAGAGTTCAGCCATGAGCCCGCTCCAGAGTTCAGCCATGAGCCCGCTCCAGAGTTCAGCCATGAGCCCGCTCCAGAGTTCAGCCATGAGCCCGCTCCAGAGTTCAGATAAGAGCCCGCTCCAGAGTTCAGATAAGAGCCCGCTCCAGAGTTCAGATAAGAGCCCGCTCCAGAGTTCAGCCATGAGCCCGCTCCAGAGTTCAGATAAGAGCCCACTCCAGAGTTCAGCCATGAGCCCGCTCCAGAGTTCAGATAAGAGCCCGCTCCAGAGTTCAGATAAGAGCCCGCTCCAGAGTTCAGCCATGAGCCCGCTCCAGAGTTCAGATAAGAGCCCACTCCAGAGTTCAGATAAGAGCCCGCTCCAAAGTTCAGCCATGAGCCCGCTCCAGAGTTCAGATAAGAGCCCGCTCCAGAGTTCAGCCATGAGCCCGCTCCAGAGTTCAGATAAGAGCCCGCTCCAGAGTTCAGATAAGAGCCCGCTCCAGAGTTCAGATAAGAGCCCGCTCCAGAGTTCAGATAAGAGCCCGCTCCAGAGTTCAGCCATGAGCCCGCTCCAGAGTTCAGATAAGAGCCCGCTCCAGAGTTCAGATAAGAGCCCGCTCCAGAGTTCAGCCATGAGCCCGCTCCAGAGTTCAGATAAGAGCCCGCTCCAGAGTTCAGATAAGAGCCCGCTCCAGAGTTCAGCCATGAGCCCGCTCCAGAGTTCAGATAAGAGCCCGCTCCAGAGTTCAGCCATGAGCCCGCTCCAGAGTTCAGATAAGAGCCCGCTCCAGAGTTCAGATAAGAGCCCGCTCCAGAGTTCAGATAAGAGCCCGCTCCAGAGTTCAGATAAGAGCCCGCTCCAGAGTTCAGCCATGAGCCCGCTCCAGAGTTCAGATAAGAGCCCGCTCCAGAGTTCAGATAAGAGCCCACTCCAGAGTTCAGATAAGAGCCCGCTCCAGAGTTCAGATAAGAGCCCGCTCCAGAGTTCAGATAAGAGCCCGCTCCAGAGTTCAGCCATGAGCCCGCTCCAGAGTTCAGCCATGAGCCCGCTCCAGAGTTCAGCCATGAGCCCGCTCCAGAGTTCAGATAAGAGCACGCTCCAGAGTTCAGATAAGAGCCCACTCCAGAGTTCAGCCATGAGCCCGCTCCAGAGTTCAGATAAGAGCCCACTCCAGAGTTCAGCCATGAGCCCGCTCCAGAGTTCAGATAAGAGCCCGCTCCAGAGTTCAGCCATGAGCCCGCTCCAGAGTTCAGATAAGAGCCCGCTCCAGAGTTCAGATAAGAGCCCGCTCCAGAGTTCAGATAAGATCCCGCTCCAGAGTTCAGCCATGAGCCCGCTCCAGAGTTCAGATAAGAGCCCGCTCCAGAGTTCAGCCATGAGCCCGCTCCAGAGTTCAGATAAGAGCCCGCTCCAGAGTTCAGATAAGAGCTCGATCCAGAGTTCAGCCATGAGCCCGCTCCAGAGTTCAGATAAGAGCCCGCTCCAGAGTTCAGATAAGAGCCCGCTCCAGAGTTCAGCCAAGAGCCCGCTCCAGAGTTCAGCCATGAGCCCGCTCCAGAGTTCAGATAAGAGCCCACTCCAGAGTTCAGCCATGAGCCCGCTCCAGAGTTCAGATAAGAGCCCGCTCCAGAGTTCAGATAAGAGCCCGCTCCAGAGTTCAGCCATGAGCCCGCTCCAGAGTTCAGATAAGAGCCCGCTCCAGAGTTCAGATAAGAGCCCGCTCCAGAGTTCAGCCATGAGCCCGCTCCAGAGTTCAGATAAGAGCCCGCTCCAGAGTTCAGATAAGAGCCCGCTCCAGAGTTCAGCCATGAGCCCGCTCCAGAGTTCAGCCATGAGCCCGCTCCAGAGTTCAGCCATGAGCCCGCTCCAGAGTTCAGCCATGAGCCCGCTCCAGAGTTCAGCCATGAGCCCGCTCCAGAGTTCAGATAAGAGCCCGCTCCAGAGTTCAGATAAGAGCCCGCTCCAGAGTTCAGATAAGAGCCCGCTCCAGAGTTCAGATAAGATCCCGCTCCAGAGTTCAGCCATGAGCCCGCTCCAGAGTTCAGATAAGAGCCCGCTCCAGAGTTCAGATAAGAGCTCGATCCAGAGTTCAGCCATGAGCCCGCTCCAGAGTTCAGATAAGAGCCCGCTCCAGAGTTCAGATAAGAGCCCGCTCCAGAGTTCAGCCATGAGCCCGCTCCAGAGTTCAGCCATGAGCCCGCTCCAGAGTTCAGATAAGAGCCCACTCCAGAGTTCAGCCATGAGCCCGCTCCAGAGTTCAGATAAGAGCCCGCTCCAGAGTTCAGATAAGAGCCCGCTCCAGAGTTCAGATAAGATCCCGCTCCAGAGTTCAGCCATGAGCCCGCTCCAGAGTTCAGCCATGAGCCCGCTCCAGAGTTCAGATAAGAGCCCACTCCAGAGTTCAGCCATGAGCCCGCTCCAGAGTTCAGATAAGAGCCCGCTCCAGAGTTCAGATAAGATCCCGCTCCAGAGTTCAGATAAGAGCCCGCTCCAGAGTTCAGATAAGAGCTCGCTCCAGAGTTCAGATAAGAGCTCGCTCCAGAGTTCAGATAAGAGCCCGCTCCAGAGTTCAGATAAGAGCTCGATCCAGAGTTCAGCCATGAGCCCACTCCAGAGTTCAGCCATGAGCCCGCTCCAGAGTTCAGATAAGAGCCCGCTCCAGAGTTCAGATAAGAGCTCGATCCAGAGTTCAGCCATGAGCCCGCTCCAGAGTTCAGCCATGAGCCCGCTCCAGAGTTCAGATAAGAGCCCGCTCCAGAGTTCAGATAAGAGCCCGCTCCAGAGTTCAGATAAGAGCCCGCTCCAGAGTTCAGCCATGAGCCCGCTCCAGAGTTCAGCCATGAGCCCGCTCCAGAGTTCAGCCATGAGCCCGCTCCAGAGTTCAGATAAGAGCCCGCTCCAGAGTTCAGCCATGAGCCAAGCTACTAGGCAAGGCATTGAAGGCAAGGCAATTCGAAATATCGCTATATGCATATCACAACGACATGCGATACATAGTCTATTACATTAAGCCTGCTGCTGTCTGTGAAACAACAAAAGATAAAGAGAAATTCCCTCACTACCCTTGACTGAATAACTTTTGTTGCTTTATTATGAATCAATGCTTATTTAATTCACGTGAAGACAATGCAGTTTTAGATTTACATTTGATAATTCAGTTTCTGTGTTGTTTCTTTCTTGAATGGTAGGCCTATTTCAGAAGTACAAGTAACAAAATACAAAGCCTCAATGATGATGACAGAAACAAACTGGGTATAAATAGACAGACACAAACAACATAAGTGATGAGAGCTGTGTGTAATAAACAATGATGAGACTGGGACAAAGGATTATGGGAGATGGAGTCCATGATAGTGAGAAAATAATCTTGGGTGGAGTGCCCTCCAGTGGCTAACAAGGCCACTCCAGCGCCTGATCATGACATTACCAGATTCCAGAAGCTCCAAAAGAGACTGTATTACAACAGAAAGTAATGTAACTGGAAGTCAAGTCAAGTCACCCTTATTTATATAGCGCTTTTTACAATGCAGATTGTGTCAAAGCAGCTTTACAGTGATAATTGGTATATAATTTTCCTTTTAATGAATAGTGTCAATGCAGGCAGATCAAAAGCACTGTTGAATAAATGTCAAGAATACTGTTGAATATCAAATGTCAAGTCAAATTAAATTAAATTAGGGCTGCACGATTAATCGTATTTTATCACGATAACAATATCTGCTTCTCTCGATTGATTTTAAATAATCGTCACGATATTGGCCCACTCTATGAAAATGAACCTAATTTGGAAATATTGGAAGTAATATTAGGAGTTTCACTGTTTTATCTTTTGAAGTTCCTAAAGGTTTTACCAGTTTTCATAATGTTGATCAGCTAGAAATGATTTTTCTTTGCTTTACAAATTTGCCGGGCAATTTGAATCTGGATTGTCTTATTGCAAGCGAATTGTGTTGCTTTAAAATCTAATGTGAATACATATTACAAAGCGCTCACCAAAACCATGTTTTGTATTGATTTACCATCTAACGAAGTTATCATAGTTGGTTAAATTAAGTCGTTGTGCCACCTACAGGCCTTTTGGGTGAAGTGTAGGTTGGTAAAGAACTTGCAAAATAGCCATAATTACATTACTCTTTTTGTTAGAATAAACATGATTAATAATCGTGATTATAATTTTGAGGAAACTGTGGCACTGGCTGTCGTGTCGATGATGTCTTCACAATGGATGATCTAGTCGACTCGATCTCTGCTGATACTTCAGGAAGTCAGTTGTAGTTCTTGTGTTTCTGCTCGTCTCTTTTCTTTTTTCTCTTTCCTTCAGTGATTCTGCTTGTTGACAGCAGGTGTTCATTAATGCATCACTTGAATAATCACTTAATTATCTCAGTAACTTCAACACTTCTTCAGGGGCCATTTACACTACTCAATTTTTCTAGTTAAAAGTGTTAATTTAACACTAGGGAATTTGCTGTGAAGTGCAATAAATAAAACACCAAAATAAAGGGCCTTGAGTGTTTTTATGATCAATATTTCTGTTCTCGTGTTCTTTTTGAAATCTTTTCTAGCTTTATACTTGAGAGATTCAATGCTATTTAATTTTGAATGCATTTTGTTCAAGTTTAACCTGAAAAAATTCTCATGGGCTGTTTCTCAATATGTTTTCTTAAGCGATCTTAAGCCTGCAGTATTTTTATTGGAGTATAAAAAATAATCTTAACATTGACAAAGCATCTAACACAAAGGCTACTCATTTTCATGAATACACGCGGTGAAATAAAAAGATATAAAATTATATGAAACCAATGTCTATAATATTATGATAGAAGTCTTTTAATAGGTTATAACATTTGTTTGTGATGTTATGTTGTATTTATTGTGCACTAGGGACGGTCAGTTGAGCAACAAAATTGCAACAGATCTCAATTCTCAAATGATGCGTTCTCTGTCCTCACGTCCTTCCGAGTTCGTTCTTTCAAGGTCGCCTGGCAACACCGGACTCCACGAGAACGCAAGTCCGTTCTCTGCGTTCTTGGAATTGCGAAACAGCCATGGTGTTGTCTGATCTGTTTGAACACACCCAAAGCTAAACTCCAGCCTCTTACAACACTCACCAGGAAGAGACTGACTCATTTCAGCTTTCTGTCAAACTGACTCTCGTGTCTCGAAAAAAGCAATAAAAAAAATCACCAATCAGTGGAGAATGAAGAAAAATGCTTTAAAGAAGGATTTTTGAGACATTTGTTTCTAAACAGACAGCAGATCTTTGTGATTCTCAAGGTTATTCATTTTTGAAACCGTCGTTCGGAAAGTGAAAGTAAAGTTTATATTGCTGGAGCTCAAACAGTGAAAATGGCTTCAGCAGAGGAGATCTGCAGTTTACACAGTGAGAAACTCAAACTCTTCTGTCTGGAGGACAAGCAGCCTGTGTGTTTGAAGTGTACGAATTCACAGAAACACGTCAGTCACACAGTCAAACCCATCAGTGAAGTTGTTCCATCATATAAGGTAAGAGAAATGTCTCTTGTTACACACATATTGTGTCAAAGCAGCTTTACAGTAAATAATTTTGGAGCTCTAGAAGAAAATGGTGTCATTGTCCAGCTTAAAATCAGCACTGATTCATTCCGTTGTAAAAATCTCATTAATAATTAATTTAGTTTATTTATCTATACAGCAGCTCTGAAGAAAACAGTGATGTCATCGTCCAGCTCAGTTCAGTTGGCATATGGTGTCAATGCAGGCAGATCAAAAACACTGATGAATTTCTAATGGTACTATTACTAGAACTATTGGTGGAAGTACCTGCTTTTGTGTATGTCCACACTGCAGGAACGATTTTAGTTTTAGGAATCGCTTTTGAGGGACTAAATTAGCTTCTACTTCAGAGTAGTGTCTAAACCAGCTCAATATGAACTACCAGTAATGTAAGTATATGTTGATCGGCTGAACACATGCCATACAAAACACTTTGTTTGTTTTATTTAACAAAATTTAAAACATAATACAAAAAAATTCCAAAAACATGCTAGTTTATACACATTTCAAACTTGTTGAGGATAAAATACACAAAAAAGCCAATAGACTTATTTCCATTGTGGTCCTCGATATCTTAAAAAAAATGGACGAACAAATCATTTATGGAGTGCAACTTGCATCACGTTCAGAAACTCAATAAACACAAATTCAAATTCAAACATCAATGATAAAACAACCATTTTTTTTTACTTCCTTTTTAAAAATCTAGGTAATTTATTCCATGCAACAGAACTAGTAAATAGAAAAGATTTTTTTCCCGATTTCACTCTTAAACCTACAAGGATATATATCATTTCTACTCGCCCTTGTAGAATGGCAGTGAACCTCTCTTACAAATTCATAATATTCTAACAGATACTTTGGAACCATTTTCTTTAGTATCTTAAAGGTGCCCTAGAACGTTCTTTCACAAGATGTAATATAAGTCTAAGGTGTCTCCTGAATGTGTCTGTGAAGTTTCAGCTCAAAATACCCCATAGATTTTTTTTAAATTAATTTTTTAACTGCCTATTTTGGGCACCATTAACCATGCACTGATTTACACTCGGCGCCGCCCCTTTAAGACGCGAGCTTCCTGCCACAAGAGCTCTCGACTATATTACAGCGCATTTACAAAGTTCACACAGCTAATATAACCCTCAAATGGATCTTTACAAGATGTTCATCATGCATACTGTGTGCATGCTTCGAATTATGTGAGTAAAGTATTCATTTAGATGTTAAAAGTTTTATTCTGAGTGAATTTGAGGCTGTCCTCTGTGGCTAACTGCTAATGCTACACTGTTGGAGAGATTTATAAAGAATGAAGTTGTGTTTATGAATTATACAGACTGCAAGTGTTTAAAAATGAAAATAGCGACGGCTCGTCTCCTTGAATACAGTAAGAAACGATGGTAACTTTAACCACATTTAACAGTATATTAGCAACATGCTTAGGGCTGAAACGATTAGTCGACATTGTCGACAATAAAAAAATTGTCGACAAATATTTTTGTTGTCGAATAGTATCTTGTCTGCAATAACGCGGTGTAACCAGTGGGGCGCTGTAGCGCAATACTGTAATGCAGCCCTCCCGGATCCAATCCAATAAAAGAAGTCAGCGCTTTGGAGAGCATAGTACAAACGAAGTCGAACCCGTGAAATGTGGGAGATTAACATAGCATAAACATAACAAACATAACGTTTAGCATAACTACAGAATACTGTCATGCAGGGCCACCAACTCTCATTCAAACCCACTGTTCTCACGCCACACGTCCCACACAGTGAAAGATGCATCGCAGAGCAAAGAGGACACAGACAACGCACCCCGACAGATCAGGTTACTTTTGATATACAACTAAGTCTAAGCGTTTAAATTCAGTCGATATTACTACGGGATTCAAACAATACTTGTGACGCTGTTTAACGTGGAGCGGCAGATCGCTGTAACACCTCAGTTCAAGCGGCAATGTGAACCTATTCCTCTCTATTACAGCGCGAAATAAACATGAATGAACATCAAAAAGTACTTACTGAACTTATTGAAATGAATCCATCTGTATCTCACTTAATCTGAGTTTTAACCGCAGAAAGAAGTCAATAAAACTTGAAAACAAATATATCACACAAAATGTAATATAGTTTACCTCAGGAAAGCCATTCAATGACCATAAACTAGATAGTTTGTGTGGTGTGTGTGTGTGTGTGTCTGTGTATGTATATGTATACAAACACACACACAAACACACAGACAAACAAACAAACACACTAACTATCGAGTTTATGGTCATTGAATAAAATCTAGAGAGGGGCATTTTTCCAAAAAAAAAAACAACAACAACCAACACATAATTACATAAAATTTTTACATAAATACATTAATATTTTTACTGTTATTAAAAAGTTATTACAATTAAGGGGGAAAGAAAACCTGAAGGATATTGGTCTATTCAGTTGGCTTGAAAATCATTAAAAATACACTTTCAAAAGCTGAAGTGATTTTCTTCTTTTATTTACTAGTTAAAGTACAGTATAACTGTAATTAACTAATTGCTAAAGTGGAATAATCAAAGCTTACTGATTAATAGGGCTGCACGATATATCGCATGAGATTGTCACACGCATTTCGTCAGTAAAGCCGGTTCCCTGATTGCCGCTAAATCGCCATCACCTGCTTTCAAATGGAGTGGCATTTAATAGACAGAGCCGTAGATCACTGATAAGCTACGCAATATCGCGTTCATATCGCAGATGTATCGCCTTCGATAATGAACGCGATATTGCATCACTTGTCAGTGATCTACGGCTCTGTTTATTAAATGGCGCTCCATTTGAAAGCAGGTGATGGCGATTTAGCGGCAATCAGGGAACCGGCTTTACTGATGAAATGTGCGTGACAATCACATGCGATTATATCGTGCAGCCCTACTGATTAATCAGTGCAATAATCAATGATTAGTCGATTAATAGTTCTAATAATCGATAGATTAATCGACTACCAAAATAATCGTTTGTTGCAGCCCTGAACATGCTAATGAAACGTTTAGAAAGACAATTTACAAATATCACTAAAAATATCATGATATCATGGATCATGTCAGTTATTATTGCTCCATCTGCCATTTTTCGCTATTGTTCTTGCTTGCTTACCTAGTCTGATGATTCAGCTGTGCACAGATCCAGACATTAATACTGGCTGCCCTTGTGTAATGCCTTGAACATGAGCTGGCATATGCAAATATTGGGGTCATACATATTAATGATCCTGACTGTTACGTAACAGTCAGTGTTATGTTGAGATTCGCCTGTTCTTCGGAGGTCTTTTAAACAAATGAGATTTATATAAGAAGGAGGAAACAATGGAGTTTGAGACTCACTGTATGTCATTTCCATGTACTGAACTCTTGTTATTCAACTATGCCAAGGTAAATTCAATTTTTAATTCTAGGGCACCTTTAAACACCATAACTAGTTTATAAAAAATTACCCTTTTTCTCTACTTTTAAAAAACTAATTTTCCTATAATGTTCCTCGAGCAAATGCATCTGTGGGTGTACTTTCAATATAACCCTACACAACTTATTTTGAGCAGTCTGCAATTTATTTTTTAATTTCTTTGAAATACCGCTATACCAAGAAATTGCAGTATAATCAAAGTGTGTCTGCACTAATGCACAAGCCAACATTTTTAAAGTTTCCATATCTAAAAACCTGCCTGTCTTGCTAAAAATTTTATTCGATTACAAATTTTTGTGTGAGCTAAAACAGCCATCTTTTCTCCTGTCAGATTACAATCCAAAACACAACCCAAATATTTTACTTCTCGCTTTTGTGTAATAATTTGATCTCCAACCGTTACCTCAAATCTAAAACATTTTTTTAAATTTAACAGCTGAGCCAAATAATATAGCTTCAGTTTTCCCCAAATGTAAAGACAGTTTGTTATGGCAAAACCACTTAGAGACCCCTTCAATCTCTCTGCTTAATTCATATTCAATAACATCCTTCCTCTCGTGAGATACAATTATTGCTGCATCATCTGCATATAATAAAATCTTATTTGAACAAGCCAAATTTAAATCATTAATCTGTAATAAATAAATAAAATAAAGGACCTAATACTCTCCCTTGTGGAACCCCATATGAAATATTCAAACAGTCCGAAAACACCCCATTTAAATCTACTATTTGACACCTATTTTCAAAGTAAGACTTAATCCATTTGCAGGCCATATTACTGAAACCCATCGCTTTAACTTTTAAGTGCAAAATACTGTGATCAATGGTATCTAATGCTTTTTGCAGATCTAACAGTAGCATCCCACTTAACTTCCCATTATCCATTTCTTTCCTTATGTAATCTGTTAATCTGTTAGAAAATAAAATTGTTGTTTCAATGGAGTGTTTTTTTCTAAAACCAGATTGAAACTCATACAATATATTGTGTTTAAGAAGACAGCCTTCAATCTGCTCAAAAATAATATTTTCCATTACTTTTGATAAGGCACTCAAAATTGACACCGGCCTATCATTATTACACTCAAGCCTACTACCCTTTTTAAAAAGGGGAATAACTCTTGCTTTTTTCAACTCATCAGGAACCTTACCTTGACAAATTGAAAGATTTATGATATGGGTAACCATTAGAGTAATTAAATTGGCTGAATCCTTAAGAAACTTTACTGGAATATTATCTAACTTACTACTTTTAAGATTTATTAATTTCTTAACATTACTCTCCTCTACTTTAGTAAACAAAAAACCTCCAGGTACAATACCACATTTAGCATAATACTCTTAAACAAATTTATCATTAAATATACCATTTTGTGCTGGAAGCTCATTTACCAATTTTTCTGCAACCGTAGTAAAAAATCTATTGAAATGATTTGCTTCTTTTATCTGATCTGATATCAGACTTCCATCTACTTTAAGGCTAATTTTAGAACATTTCATCTTAGTCTTTTCCTGATACCCTAGATCTCGCTTCCTTTCACTAATCTTTTCCTTAAAAAAAGTTTTTTTTTTTTGCCTCTTTTACCTTACCTCTTACTTCATTCCTTTTATGTTTAAATATCTCAAAATTATTATTATTTCTATCCCTTTTAAAAGCCTTAAAACTGTCATTACGCTCCTTAATTGCCTTTAAAATACTATCATTCACCTAAGGTTCAGTCCTTTTCTCAATTCTTATATCCTTATAAGGTGCAACCTTATTCAAAACTTGGCTCGCCGTAATTTGTATATAGATGGAGATTACAAATGAGGTGCTATTAGCTCGATTAGCTGCTATTTCAAACATGGCGGTCACAAGTTTCTTGTTGGTCATGGTAACCCCGCCCCCAGCCCCTGACGCAAGCAGTTCTTACTTCTAGCCCAGCAATGTGTTGGTGCTACTTACGAACCACTTTTTCTGGTTCGGAGCTGGTGCTTTGTGTGTCGAAAGACAAAGAACTGATTTGAAACTAGGCTCTGGCTCCGAACCAGCACTCAAACTGCTTTGGTGGAAAAGGGGTATTATAGCCTCTTTCCTAGATTTCCTAATTACAAATACTATACAATGATCACTAATACCAGCATCCAAAACACTACTTCTGCAAATCTTTGAATTGTCGCATACCAATACAATGTCAAGGACAGTTTCAGTTTCAGACGTAATTCTAGTAGGATCTATAATTATCTGTTTCAACGGATATGATTCACAAAATAATTTATAATGTTTATAAATAAAAGTACCATGTTTTAGCATATCCGTGTTTAAGTCCCCCATGATTATAATCTCTTGTCCAATGTTAAAACTAGATACTAGATAGATTCATATAACGCGAAGGGCCTTGCATCACCAGTGCAGACGACCATCAGAAGCTATTTTCTGGTATATCTAACTTAAGTTACCCAGGAGCTCTGTTGACACAGACTTAGCTAACGTTAGCTACAGCTTGATGAACTGAGTCATTGAACACAGCAGGAGAGAACGCAACATTAGCCAGCTAGCTAAAGGCGGGCGTACACGGTGCGAATTCTGATGGTCGGAAGATCGCATGTCCACGCACACGTCACGAAAATCGCACGGACGAGGTGATATACGACAATTTTTAGACCTGCCGATTTCCGAAGAGAGAGAAAGAACGTGCGAGCGGAGCGCGAGCTCAAATCAGAATACCCTTTGTGACATGCTGGATAGAAAATAGGCACATGTGAATTTTTTGTTTTTTCATTGACTAGTTGTTCAAACCATTAGTTGACTAATCACATTGATTAGTTGATTAATTACATTCAATTTCTTAAATACTGGAGAGAATAAATTATTATAATTAGCATTTATATAGCACTCAAGCGCATGCATAAAGCTTGCCATAAAGAACCGGCAAAAGAAACGATTATGAATTTGACAAAAAAAACAGCAAGGAGACATTTTAATTGTTTTTTAATAATCTAATGTTTTCTAAATCAGTGTCGGCTGCAAAGATGAAGTTGACATTGCTGACTCTCATCATCTTCGCAGGATGTGCAGAATGCACATTTTATTTGGATTACATAATCAGAGAGTAGCCCGTTTCTTTTCGTTTTGAATTATTCCATTTAAAAGAAGACATTTCAAGCTTTCTATAGATATTTTTCTTGTGTCTGTGAGGCAAGCAGCCTATAGTTTCAGTTCATTTAGCCTATAAGACGCGCTCCAGATCAAGTGCAAGTGATCGCGCTGCGCATCCATGAATATATTTGCTTCTTATTTATTAAATCCAGGCAATTAATTGATGAAACATTGATTAAAATTAAGATACAATTTTTACAAAATGAAATTCACGTTAAAGAAAGTTTATTAAACAAAACTTAATAAAGTGGTCAAAATCATGTCTGACCCACTCCATGTCTCCAGATGTAGGCTACTGCGCATCTTATGATGTATTGTTCACTTGTCTTAATCAAATAGATGAAATTAAAACATAAATAACATTATAATAGGCATATTTAAACATAAATATGAAACTAAATGTTTTCTTTAATGGCTACCAACACGTACAGTACAGTAGTTAAGAGAAATTTAATTTTGTGATAAAGAGCGGATCATGAGTCGAGTCGGATCAAGCATAATTTATTTTTTAAACTGATAACTGTAGCTTCTGGGCGATCCGCTGTAAAATATAATCTTAGACAACCCTGTCATATACACACTGTTTAAAACGAGTTTATTCTCGCTGAACTTTGGTGACGCCTCTGTGCATGCACAGTCCTCAAATCAAGCAACAGCAAAAGAAGAAGAGTTCGACCAATCATATCATGAAATGGCTTGCATAATACTTAATAAGGAGGCCATAATAATTTTTGACTCATGGCTGAAGTTAAGTTTCTCCAGCTCTCCCCAGGTTGGCAAAAAAAAGCATCTCAAAATGCATCAGATTGATGCTTTAAAATATGGAATATTTACATTTTTCTTCCGGGGGAGCATGAGGGGTAACACTTTGGATTCCTGACATAAATGCCGCAATTCACTTATCTTTGGAAGCAGACTCCTAACGTTAAGATGAACCATGTGCAATCCCTTTACGGTACCGATGTCTTTCAATTCGTTGATCTCGGAGTTCATTTGATCCCGTGAAAGCTGCACGTCTCCCTCAACCGACTCAACTCTGGGCCTCGGTGTCCTCGAAGTCCTGCCACCTTCCTCAGATGTAGAAAACACATTCCCCGCACCATCCTCCATTCGAATTACATCTCTTGTTATCCGCTATAGCGCTCCATTCCCCGGCAATTTCCGAATGCCGACATTGCTCAATAATCAAGCCTCTGGGTCTCATATCCGAATCGCCTCAAAAAATTGCCTTCAAAGTTTCTCGATACAGGCCCAGGACATTGATGAATATCTCCTGACAAAAGGAGACACATCATTATAATGATCCAGTCACGTAAATGCCTTTTCATATTTCCGCAGCATCGTTGTTTCCTTGAGCAGTTACTCCACGGACGGTACATCATCGAAAAAAGAACACTCTTCCCAAATCCAAGGTGTTTATATCCAAGTTGTATTTGTTTTACTTCTCTCCCAATAAAATAAACTTCATCCACTTCTTTCAAACGACTAAAATTTTAAAAAGTATGTAATAGTGAGAAACTGAACAGTGATATTAACACTCCACACCTGCCTGCCGCCATGTTTTTTTTTTTTCTGGCAACCAACATTTTTAAAAGCCATGTAAACACACAGTTTACATACACTTACTCCACGAACTAACTCTATGAACATGGAAAACAGCGATAGGTAGTATTTACTGGTCACCACCTGTTCCCCCTCAGTTGAAATCACGGAGGGCGACCAAAAGCAGGAGGCCCCTAGAAACATCGCCAACTTCCATCCCTCCGGCGATGTCTCTGCTCCCTAAAAAAGTAACTAATTGTGTTACTTAGTTACTTGTTATGGAATGTAATTTGTTACGTAATCACAACTTCAGAAGTGTGAATTTTCAAAATTCCTAAAGCATATGAAGTGTAGGGAAATATGTATAGGGAATTATAAAGAGTTGTTTAGTTACGACCGAGCAACTGAGTCGTCCAGCGTTCTTTTGCTCAAGCCGTAATAAGCTCTTGTAGCGGATATGAATATCCAACAATAGTGAAAAATTATGCACTTTGGAAGATCTGACCTGAACGAACCATGAATCGTTAATTTAAATGCACCAGTTCAGTTTTAATCTGGGGTACTTGCTTGCGTCGACTTTAAATGTGAATATCCCTCGTCAGCGTGCAGAGAAGGGTTTTCCAAGTCGACGATCCATCGCAGGGTCCGTATTGTGTTTGGTCAATCCAGTCACGTTTGAGCTTGCTGGAAAAGTGAAAGGAAGTCTCTTTGTCGCTGGAGTTAAAGTTGAAGTGGCAGAAGTCGTTGGTTGAACTTTGCGGCAAAACTTAGAACACGAGACTTTCAGCGGAAAAGAAAATTAAGTAAAAGAAAATAAAAGTGAGTGAAAGTTGGATGGCTTGAATGAGCAGCTTGTCTGTTCTTCTTGTTACTCCATTGTTCTGCTTAATCAGGTCACGGCTGACCGGTTCTTTCTTCTTCTGTTTCTTGTCTTTTTGTCTTTTTCTTCTCTTGACTAGTTCACTATCTTGCAATATGACTATTTAAACTTAGTTGTTTGTCACACCTCTGAGGAGATTTGACCAATCAGACATCATCCTGTTTCAAAAGGGCTTTTCTTTGCCCCCAATAAAACATAGGTGTTACATCCCATCTCTGCTTTAGCAGAGAGTGCCATTTTAACATAATTTATATTAAATGGAATATGATACATTTTAAACAGATTTCATTCAAGTCAGGATTTAGCAAAGAGGAAAAGAATCAAATCAAGTCCAAATAAGGCATTCTTTCAGTCAGTCATTCAAGAGTTATCACATTTACATGAATTGTGGGTCTTCTAAAGCAAAACTGGTTACAGGTAGTACTTGTGGACACAATTTAAAATGTATGGAGTTAAAATATGATTCTATATGATATTATTTGATAAGTCCATTTAAAATTGTTTGGAACAGTTTTAGTTGTATAACAGTCTCTGTTAGGTCCCTTAGAGAAACAAATGGGGCCTGCATTGTTTTCTCTGTTTCTTTTTGGTGATCAAAGCCTCTTTATCTTCTTGGATGACCATGTGGTTTGTCACTTCTCCTGCTGTCAGGAAGCATAGGGTGTCGTAAAAGTAATCAGCATTGGTTTCTCTGTAGACGAGCTGTAGTCGGAATTTCGATTCTGAATTAGAATTATGTTTTGAAAGAACCATCTGATTCATTTGTCTGCTTCGTCCATGGTTCCCACAGAAGGCAGCATTGCTCTCGATTTCTCTCAACATAAGGACAGGAGAGCTGTCAGTCAATACCTAGGAAACAAAGTAACTTGTGTTATTTATTTGAAAAAGTAACTCACATAATTTGATGCAAATGTAAAAGTAATGCATTACTTTACTAGTTAGATGAAGAAAAAGATTACGTAACTCACGCTACTGCGTTACCCCCAACACTGCATATGACCTACACTGTGCTGTGAAAAAGTATTTGCTGATGTCTTTTGTTTGTGTGTCTCATGTAAATAGTTTTAGATGTTCAAACAAAATGATTCAACACCTATCACCTACTGTATGTTATCACCCCCATAAGCAGCAATAACTGCAGCTGAACACTTGTGATAACTGGAGATCAGTCTTTCACAACTCTGTGGTGGATTTTGACCCACTTATCTTTGCAGAACTGCTTCAGTTCATTGGAGGGGTTTAAGCATGAACTGCCTGTTTAAGGTCCTACACATCATCTCAATAGGGTTCAATCAGGACTTTGATGAGGACACCCCAAAACTAATTGTGCTCTTTTTATACTTTCAGAGGTGGATTTACTCCTGTGCTTTGAATCATTGTCATGATGTTTGAGCTTCAACTGTGATTTTGTTCAATTCTAGGAGGAGCTCAATACAGCACGGGAGTCCTTACAGAAGAAACTTCAACACAATGAAAAAATGAAAGGAGAGTTTGAGAAAACAGTTCAACACATCAAGGTGAGGAAACCGAATCACAGTCATTTTCATTACAGCTGTAGGATCACTATATACAGTTATGATCTGATATATTTAATATAATGGATTCCAGTTTATTATTTCTGTAAATAATGAGTGTGGCGAGCAGGGCGGGCGAGAGCCGTGAGGGAATGGTGTGAGGCCGGTGCGCCTCGCAGGTGGAGCTCGTTATCTCTCGCGTCACCGGCCTCACGCCATTCCCTCACGGCTCTCGCCCGCTCCGCTCCATGCCTTGAGTCTCTCACGGAGGAGCTCTGGGAGCATAAAAGGAATAGCGACCACAGTGAAGAACGAGAGAGGACCAGGCCTGGACTTTATTTTATTTTGTTTTATTAGGTTTGTGTGTCCGGCAGACGTCTGCGTCTGCTGGTACTTTCGTTTTGAATTAAAGTTTTGTTGAACGTTCGCCAGTTCCCACCTCCTTCTTCCCATACTTACGAACATGCTGTCGGAGAGCCCTTGCTGCTGAGGGGGATCACGGTGCAGCAGAGTTCGGGCAGCGCGGGAGTGAAGACTGCGAGAGTCTGCCCGAGGCGGTGGTGCTGGACCCTTGTGACAGGTGGGACGGAGACCCGATGTCATGCTCCTGGGATGAGGTGGGGAGGCTGCTGTCCAGGAGGGAGTGGAGGAGTTGCTGTCATCTGCCGTGGACCGGAGCCTGCTACCGTCGACCATGAAGGTGAGGAGCCATCGCCGGCTACCGGGAGGCAGTTCTGGATCGGGCCGTCCACCGAGCATCCATTGCCATCGCATGGCACCGCGAGGAAGAGCCTCTCGGCTGGCTGAGGACTGAGCGGCATTTTTTTTTTTCTCTTTTTCCTCTCTCCCCTCTCTCGTTCTGTTGCTCCCCTTGCTTCCATCTCCTTTCTCTCGTCTCGTCTGTCCTTACCCCCAGGTGCTGTGGCCGCCGAGACAGGCCCCGGGGGGGGAGTAGAGCACAGTCTCGGGAGTATCCCCCGGCCTGCTAAGGGGCGATGGGGGTATGTGACAAGAAGGGTGGGTGAGAGCCGTGAGGGAATGGCATGAGGCTGGTGACGCAAGAGAGAACGAGCTCCACCTGCGAGGCACACCGGCCTTGAGTCTCTCACGGAGGAGCTCTGGGAGCATAAAAGGGGGAGCGACGACAGTGAAGGATGAGAGAGGACCAGTCCTGGACTTTATTTTATGATTTATTATGTTTGTGTGGCCGTCAGACGTCCGCGAGGGTCTGCCGGCATTACTTTCGTTTTGTTCTTTGTTTATTTTATATTAAAGTTTTGTTGAACATTCACCGGTTCCCGCCTCCTTCTTCCCATACTTACGAACTGTGTTACATTGAGCATCAATCTGCTTCTGGATCCGCTATATGTCGGTATCTGAGTTTATCTCTGATGTTAATGATGTAAAGTGTTGATGTGTGTTGATTGAGATGATTGAAGTGAATGTGATCTGATTTCAGTCTCAAGCTGAGCACACAGAGCGTCAGATTAAACAGCAGTTTGAGAAGCTTCATCAGTTTCTCAGAGATGAAGAAGAAGCTACAATCACTGCTCTGAGGGAGGAAGAGGAGCAGAAGAAGCAGATGATGAAGGAGAAGCTGGAGGAGATGAACAGACACATCTCAGCTCTTTCACACACAATCAAAGACATGGAGGAGATGATGAAAGCCAGTGACGTCTGCTTTCTGAAGGTCTGATTTCAGATCATTGGTTGCTCATTGGTTCATTGATTGAGTTCTTGATGATAAATGGTGTGTTTGTTCTGCAGGAGTTTCCAGTCTCAATGGAAAGGTGAGTGATCTGCTCCTGTCTCTGGTCTCTCTGGTTCTGATCCAAAGCCACTGCAGTTCTGACTCCTGAATGTTCTTCCAGAGTCCAGAGCTCACAGCTGGATCCACAGATGGCTTCTGGAGCTTTGATTCATGTGCCGCGTTACTTGGGCAACCTGCCGTTCAGAGTCTGGAAGAAGATGCAGGACATCGTCCAAAACAGTGAGTCTGACTGCAGAAGATCTGAGCTGGAAATGATGGATGGGTGGAGAGTTAGAGGTTCTTCATGATAGATAGATAGATAGATAGATAGATAGATAAACTCTTGATCATTATATGAACGTCAGAATAAAATAATCTGTTGATTGTGTCTCATCAGCTCCTGTCATTCTGGATCCAAACACTTCGAATCCATGGCTCGTCCTGTCTGATGATCTGACCAGTGTGAGATACAGCAGGAAAAAACAACCTGTTCCTAATAATCCAGAGAGATTTGCCTGCCATTACGGTGTTCTGGGTTCAGAGGGGTTTAACTCAGGAACACACTGCTGGGATGTGGAGGTCAAAGAGAAAACACAATGGGAACTTGGAGTAACTTCAGCAACAACCCAGAGGGAGGGAGAGGATTTCTTTGACACTGTCTGGAGTGTGTCAAACAATGCGTTTTCACCGTCTGGTTTATTTGTTAATAAGAGTCTTGATCGTGTGAGAGTGAATCTGGACTATGATGGAGGAACGGTGTCATTCTCTGATCCTGTAACTAACACAAATCTACACACATTCAGAGCCACCTTCACTCGCACATTCTTTCCATTCTTCTGGTGTCATGAAGGATCTCTGAGGATCTTACCAGTCAATAGTCAGTAAACGTTACTCCTGTAGGACTGGATCTTCCTGCTAGAGAAGTTTTTCACAGTCAACCCAAGTCCTCTAGCCGAGAGTGTACAAAATAGGCCTTCGCGTTTAAAGGCTATTTGCAAAAATGTAAAATCACCTGATTTGTGAAAACTTTCACAATCACATTTGTTCACATTTCATTGTTTCTCACTGCTTTGTCATCTTTGTCCTGTGTAATATTGACATACAGGCTGTGCCAATGAATGAACAGTTCAAGCCATTAGATAAATCAGCTTTATAAGTCAAAAACTGACATCTAGACGGGCCATATGAGGCCAAAACAGACTATTCTGATTTGTGAAATATTTCACATGACAGTTATGGTCTGTTAACCCTAAACAGCTTTACAGAAAATCTCTTAGACAAATACTACAAGTATACTTCAATTTAATTTTATTAAGTATACTTAAGTAAAGTTCAAGTATATTTTAATATTCTTTATGCAGTAAGTACACTACTGTCAGTGTACTATGTAAGAATTAACCCGATTAATTATCAAAAAGTGTAATTAAATTACAGTGAATAAGAACCGAATTAACTGTACATGATTCAGAATTAATATTTAACACTTCATCAATTATTCATCCACTGAAAAATTGAGGTTAAAGTGTTCTGGACAAATTAATATCCCGTGGCCAACAGTAATAATATTTTATGATTGCTAATTATGATTATGAGCGAGTGTAGCCAGTTGACTGAAGCATCTGTTTAATTTAATATTTTTTTATTTTCAAGGAGAAATGTTCTGTAAATTTAGTTAACTTCAGCAAAACTTGCATTAAATTAATTTTTATTAAGTTCTGTATTCAATGGTTCCGATCGGGAGTTCCTATCAATTGTTGTAGGTGGGGCCTTAATTAGTGAGACACCGAAGGGAAATATATCGCTTCTCCTTTAAAGGGTTAGTTCACCCAAAAATGAAAATTATGTCATTAATGACTCACCCTCATGTCGTTCCAAACCCGTAAGACCTCCTTTTATCTTCAGAACACAGTTTAAGATATTTTAGATTTAGTCCGAGAGCTTTCTGTCCCTCCATTGAAAATTTATGTGCGGTAGACTGTCCATGTCCAGAAAGGTAATAAAACGTCATCAGAGTAGTCCATGTGACATCAGTGGGTTAGTTAGAAGTTTTTGAAGCATCGAAAACACATTTTGGTCCAAAAATAACAAAAACTAGCATTGTATCTAACCAAAACGCCAGAGTTTCGTTTACAGTCTGAGGGAGACGCACGCTGTATTCAAGCTATTTTTTAAAATGGTGCGTAAGTGTGCATGTCGCGGATGTCCTAATCGCCAAAAACAACGACGTAAAAGTGCATTACCAACGCCGACAGATGAAAGGATTCAATGGAATCAATTCAATGGAATCAATTCTAAGGAAAGGATTCCGGAAGAGAATACAATGCTGAATAAAGTCGTAGTTTTTGTTATTTTTGGACCAAAATGTATTTTCGATGCTTCAAAAACTTCTAACTAACTCACTGATGTCACATGGACTACTTTGATGATGTTTTTATTACCTTTCTGGACATGGATGGTATACCGCACATACATTTTCAATGGATGGACAGAAAGCTCTTGGACTAAATCTAAAATATCTTAAACTGTGTTCCGAAGATGAACAGAGGTCTTACGGGTTTGGAACGACATGAGGGTGAGTCATTAATGACATCATTTTCATTTTTGGGTGAACTAACCCGTTCGTGCTCAGACGCCGTGTATGCGGACTGAGAAGCAGAGGTAGTTTTTCTCTCTCTCATATATCTTGCATTAACTGTCTTTTTATAACGTAATCGCTACATTCATGATGTTAAAACACTTTTAAGAGTTTCTGTTATAACTTGCACCCGTGTGACTAGCGTATTTTCCGTGAAAGTAGTACTTTTAACCGTGTTAAAAGTTTGCACGTGTATTTTTCCATGCAGGAATGAGAGAGTAGGCCTGATCTGTGTATACTAATATTGCCTCACACTACTCTGTTTAATGGAGTCTGGAGATTACCACTTGAAGTCTGCTACACGAGGTAGCAAAATCCCATGGGAAAATAGTTGGCTTTGCAGGAAATGGAGTCTCTGTTGAGTGATTGTCTCAAGGAGTTGCTGGAACTAAGACTTTGAGTGAGTCTTCTTCTGTGAAGTTCAACGAAGGTCCTTGCAGGGGTTTGAGTGAGTCTTGAAGAGGTTTAGCTTGCAGGTAGGATGATGTTCGGTCCACCCACTCAGCAAAGGCCAAGGCGAAAAAGCAAAAGCAAAAACACAATGCACGGTATTGAGTGTTGAACAGTTTGTTGGTTCCGCCTTTCCGATTGTTTAAGCCAATCAGATATGGTTTTGGGTGTGTTCTACGCCCAGTCCTCCTTTTCTTGTATGTAATTACCATAATGTACCATACAGTCCTTTGTCCTCAAACTTTTAGGGATTTTGGTCAGAACTTTGAGAAGTGTGTACTGTCCTCTCCAGAATTCAGCCATGAGTCCTCTCCAGAATTCAGCCATGAGTCCTCTCCAGAGTTCAGCCAAGAACCCTCTTCAGAGTTCAGCCATGAGTCCTCTCCAGAATTCAGCCATGAGTCCTCTCCAGAGTTCAGCCAAGAACCCTCTTCAGAGTTCAGCCATGAGTCCTCTCCAGAATTCAGCCAAGAGCCCACTCCAGAATTCAGATAAGAGCCCACTTCAGAGTTCAGCCATGAGCCAGCTCCCGAATTCAGCCAAGAGTCCGCTCCAGAATTCAAATAAGAGCCCGCTCCCGAATTCAGCCAAGAGCCCCCTCCAGAATTCAGCCAAGAGCCCCCTCCAGAATTCAGCCATGAGCCCACTCCAGAATTCAAATAAGAGCCCGCTCCCGAATTCAGCCAAGAGTCCGCTCCAGAATTCAGTCAAGAGCCCGCTCCCGAATTCAGTCAAGAGCCCCCTCCAGAATTCAGCCAAGAGCCCCCTCCGGAATTCAGATAAGAGCCCGCTCCCGAATTCAGCCATGAGCCCGCTCCAGAATTCAGCCATGAGCCCCCTCCAGAATTCAGCCATGAGCCCCCTCCAGAATTCAAATAAGAGCCCACTCCAGAATTCAGCCAAGAGCCCACTCCAGAATTCAGCCATGAGCCCACTCCAGAATTCAGCCAAGAGCCCCCTCCAGAATTCAGCCATGAGCCCACTCCAGAATTCAGCCATGAGCCCACTCCAGAATTCAGCCATGAGCCCACTCCAGAATTCAGCCATGAGCCCACTCCAGAATTCAGCCAAGAGCCCACTCCAGAATTCAGCCATGAGCCCACTCCAGAATTCAGCCAAGAGCCCCCTCCAGAATTCAGCCATGAGTCCTCTCCAGAATTCAAATAAGAGCCCGCTCCCGAATTCAGCCAAGAGCCCGCTCCAGAATTCAGCCATGAGCCCACTCCAGAATTCAGCCATGAGCCCACTCCAGAATTCAGCCATGAGCCCACTCCAGAATTCAGCCATGAGCCCCCTCCAGAATTCAAATAAGAGCCCACTCCAGAATTCAGCCATTAGCCCACTCCAGAATTCAGCCAAGAGCCCACTCCAGAATTCAGCCATGAGTCCACTCCAGAATTCAGCCAAGAGCCCCCTCCAGAATTCAGCCATGAGCCCACTCCAGAATTCAGCCATGAGCCCACTCCAGAATTCAGCCAAGAGGCCCCTCCAGAATTCAGCCAAGAGGCCCCTCCAGAATTCAGCCAAGAGCCCACTCCAGAATTCAGCCATGAGCCCACTCCAGAATTCAGCCAAGAGCCCACTCCAGAATTCAGCCATGAGCCCACTCCAGAATTCAGCCAAGAGCCCCCTCCAGAATTCAGCCATGAGTCCTCTCCAGAATTCAAATAAGAGCCCGCTCCCGAATTCAGCCAAGAGTCCGCTCCAGAATTCAGCCATGAGCCCACTCCAGAATTCAGCCATGAGCCCACTCCAGAATTCAGCCATGAGCCCACTCCAGAATTCAGCCATGAGCCCCCTCCAGAATTCAAATAAGAGCCCACTCCAGAATTCAGCCATTAGCCCACTCCAGAATTCAGCCAAGAGCCCACTCCAGAATTCAGCCATGAGCCCACTCCAGAATTCAGCCATGAGCCCACTCCAGAATTCAGCCAAGAGCCCCCTCCAGAATTCAGCCATGAGCCCACTCCAGAATTCAGCCATGAGCCCACTCCAGAATTCAGCCATGAGCCCACTCCAGAATTCAGCCATGAGCCCACTCCAGAATTCAGCCATGAGCCCACTCCAGAATTCAGCCAAGAGCCCCCTCCGGAATTCAGATAAGAGCCCGCTCCCGAATTCAGCCATGAGCCCCCTCCAGAATTCAGCCATGAGCCCACTCCAGAATTCAGCCATGAGCCCACTCCAGAATTCAGTCAAGAGCCCCCTCCGGAATTCAGATAAGAGCCCGCTCCCGAATTCAGCCATGAGCCCACTCCAGAATTCAGCCATGAGCCCCCTCCAGAATTCAGCCATGAGCCCACTCCAGAATTCAGATAAGAGCCCACTTCAGAGTTCAGCCATGAGCCCGCTCCAGAATTCAAATAAGAGCCCGCTCCCGAATTCAGCCAAGAGCCCGCTCCCGAATTCAAATAAGAGCCTGCTCCCGAATTCAGCCAAGAGTCCGCTCCAGAATTCAAATAAGAGCCCGCTCCCGAATTCAGCCAAGAGCCCCCTCCAGAATTCAGATAAGAGCCCGCTCCTGAATTCAGCCATGAGCCCGCTCCAGAATACAGCCATGAGCCCTCTCCAGAATTCAAATAAGAGCCCACTCCAGAATTCAGCCATGAGCCCACTCCAGAATTCAGATAAGAGCCCACTTCAGAGTTCAGCCATGAGTCCTCTCCAGAATACAGCCATGAGCCATCTCCAGAATTCAAATAAGAGCCCGCTCCCGAATTCAGCCAAGAGCCCACTCCAGAATTCAAATAAGAGCCCGCTCCCGAATTCAGCCATGAGCCCACTCCAGAAATCAGCCATGAGCCCACTCCAGAATTCAGATAAGAGCCCACTTCAGAGTTCAGCCATGAGTCCTCTCCAGAATACAGCCATGAGCCCTCTCCAGAATTCAAATAAGAGCCCGCTCCCGAATTCAGCCAAGAGCCCACTCCAGAATTCAAATAAGAGCCCGCTCCCGAATTCAGCCAAGAGCCCCCTCCAGAATTCAGATAAGAGCCCGCTCCTGAATTCAGCCATGAGCCCACTCCAGAATTCAGCCATGAGCCCCCTCCAGAATTCAGCCAAGAGCCCTCTCCCGAATTCAGCCATGCGCCCGCTCCAGAATTCAAATAAGAGCCCGCTCCCGAATTCAGCCAAGAGTCCGCTCCAGAATTCAAATAAGAGCCCGCTCCCGAATTCAGCCAAGAGTCCGCTCCAGAATTCAAATAAGAGCCAGCTCCAGAATTCAGCCATGAGCCCACTCCAGAGTTCAGCCATGCGCCCGCTCCAGAATTCAGCCACAAGCCTGCTCTAGAATTAAGCCATGAGCTCGCTCCAGAATTCAAATAAGAGCCCGCTCCAGAATTCAGACATGAGCCCGCTCCAGAATTCAAGCTACTAGGGAAGGCAAAGCAATTTTATTTATATAGCACATTTCATACACAATGGTAATTCAAATTAGGGCTGTACGATATATCAGAGAGAATCATTCAAGCTACAGGAGGATCTGCGTACTGTAAGTGTTTTTGTGTTGTTTCTAGTTTGATTTTAGTGCTGTGTAGTTGCTAGGAAGTTTGTTTACTGACTTCATGTGGCAAATCGCGTCTGTTCTCATTTCACTCCGAGCCAGTAAGGCGTGGCCAAAGCTTTACTATTTAAACAGTTGTTTTTTTCTATGGTGCTGGATTGTAGGGTTAAAATGCATTGTTGTAACATGCGTTACTGAGATTGTAACGAGTATAATATTACCCAAATTTTATTATTAATGCGTTATATTACTGCGTTACAACAAAAAGTAATATATAATTGTAAAACAATTACTTTTGTGTTGTGTTACTCCCAACACTTTTAGCCAACATAATCTGATCACATTTTTTCTTGTTTTTGCTGCCATAAAAAAAAAAAAAACTGTTAAAAAGTCAAGAGTCAAACTGCCCAACTTAAACAAACACTGATCACCATAATGGTTAAACTATATTTTAGATAAAACATCAACATCTAAACCTTTGTTAATTCTCAATTAGAACTTTTGCAGACATGTGACAGAAATAAAGTCAAACTTGTTTGAAGCTGATAATTCTCTGTGTAGAGTTGTTTAATCCTCCTCTGCTGGGATCTTGATATATTTAATGCTGTACAGTCTTATATTAATGACAACTGAGATCCCCCAGTGTGACATGGCTTACAGCAGGGATCATGTTCGTACAATCTGACAAGAAACAATCATAAAAGACTATTATAAATCATACAGTGTGAACCCGGTTTAAGACTGTGGCTGGAAGTCAGTTGTAGTTCTTGTGTTATTTCTCGTCTCTTTTCTTTATTTCTCTTTCCTTCAGTGATTCTGCTTCTGCAGATGTTCGTCACTAATGCTCAGTCATCACTTGATTAATCACTTAATTATCATTAATTCCACACTGCTTCAGGGGCTGTTTCAACTCCATTTTTCTGGTAAAAAGTGTTCACTTAAC
This sequence comes from Chanodichthys erythropterus, assembly GCF_024489055.1. Lineage (NCBI taxonomy): Eukaryota > Metazoa > Chordata > Actinopteri > Cypriniformes > Xenocyprididae > Chanodichthys > Chanodichthys erythropterus. The sequence goes on from NC_090223.1 coordinate 7,022,131, forward strand.
ACTGGAGATTTTTCTGTGAAGAGCAATAAATAAAACACCAAAATAAAGGGCCTTGAGTGTTTTTATGATCAATATTTATGTTCTCATAGTCTTTTTGATCAAATGTTTTCAAGCATTACACTTGAGAGATTCAATGCTATTTAATTTTGAATGCATTTTGTTCAAATTTAACCTGAAGAAATCCTAATGAAGTCATCTGACTCGTTTGAACACACCCATGTGATCATAAACTCCACCCTCTTACAACACTAACCAGGAAGAGACTGACTCATTTCAGCTTTCTGTCAGACTGACTCTCGTGTCTCGACAAAAGCAATAAAAAATCAGCAATCAGTGGAGAAAAAAAAAAAATGACAGCAGACAGCAGATCTTTGTGGTTCTCGAGGTTATTCGTTTTTTAAACTGTCATTCAGGAAGTGAAAGTAAAGTTTATATTGCTGGAGCTCAAACAGTGAAAATGGCTTCAGCAGCTGAAGACGATTATATTTGTCCTGTATGTCATGAAATCTTCAAGGATCCTGTTCTTCTATCATGTAGTCACAGTTTCTGTAAAGAGTGTCTTCAACAGTTCTGGAGAACCAAGAAAACTCAGGAGTGTCCTGTCTGCAGGAGAGCCTCACAACACGAACCTCCTCTTAATCTGGCGTTAAAAAACTTGTGTGAGTCGTTCCTGATAGAGAGAAATGAGAGGCGTTCATCAGGATCTGAGGAGATCTGCAGTTTACACAGTGAGAAACTCAAACTCTTCTGTCTGGAGGACAAACAGCCTGTGTGTTTAGTGTGCAGAGATTCACAGAAACATGACAATCATAAATTCAGACCCATCAGTGAAGTGGTTTCATCGTATAAGGTAAGAGAAATGACTCTTGTTTCACGTGTAAAGAGATAATTAGTCAATTTAGAGGGAGGCCCCTAAAAACAACTTCTGCCCCTCCAGTGATGTTCCTGCTTCCTGAAACAGAAAGTTACTTAAATAAATAGTATTGTCATTTACAAACTGTACTTTGTGTTCACTGCCTTTGTTTTATAGTAGATTTTAATTTCTGAATCAGTTTAATATGAGATGTTCACAAAAACAGAAGAAATCAGGATTGGGCAAATATGTTTCCACATTGTATGATCATATCACTATCTTCACTGTAATCTGGTGTTTTCTGTGTTTTTGCTCAATTCTAGGAGGAGCTCAATACAGCACTGAAGTCCTTACAAGAGAAACTTCAACACAATGAAGAAATGAAAGGAGAGTTTGAGAAAACAGTTCAACACATCAAGGTGTGGAAACAGAATCAGAGTCATTTTCATTACAGCTGTAGGATCACTATATACAGTTATGATCTGATATATTTAATATAATGGATTCCAGTTTATTATTTCTGTAAATAATGAGCATCAATCTGCTTCTGGATCCGCTATATGTCGGTATCTGAGTTTATCTCTGATATTAATGATGTGAAGTGTTGATGTGTGTTGGAGATGATTGAAGTGAATGTGAATCTGATTTCAGTCTCAAGCTGAGCACACAGAGCGTCAGATTAAACAGCAGTTTGAGAAGCTTCATCAGTTTCTCAGAGATGAAGAAGAAGCTACAATCACTGCTCTGAGGGAGGAAGAGGAGCAGAAGAAGCAGATGATGAAGGAGAAGCTGGAGGAGATGAACAGACACATCTCAGCTCTTTCACACACAATCAAAGACATGGAGGAGATGATGAAAGCCAATGACGTCTGCTTTCTGAAGGTCTGATTTCAGATCATTGGTTGCTCATTGGTTCATTGATTGAGTTCTTGATGATAAATGGTGTGTTTGTTCTGCAGGAGTTTCCAGTCTCAATGGAAAGGTGAGTAATCTGCTCCTGTCTCTGGTCTCTCTGGTTCTGATCCAAAGCCACTGCAGTTCTGACTCCTGAATGTTCTTCCAGAGTCCAGAGCTCACAGCCGGATCCACAGATGGCTTCTGGAGCTTTGATTGATGTGCCACGTTACTTGGGCAACCTGCCGTTCAGAGTCTGGAAGAAGATGCAGGACATCGTCCAAAACAGTGAGTCTGACTGCAGAAGATCTGAGCTGGAAATGAGGGATGAAATTGCCTCAATTTTTTTTGAGTTTTGCCAACTTATTTGGGTTTACAGTGAACTTTGAGTTGCATTAAATTAAGAAGAACAAAACACTAAATATATATTTTTATTTAAATTAATTTTTATTTTTAATTTACAGCTAGCTATGCTTACTGATGATTTTTAACTTTGCAAACTTACAAAAATAGAGGCAATCATTTGCCTCAAATTTATTGAGTTAGTAGAACTTGCCTGGGTTTACAGTGTAAGGAAACACTTGTACGATCCCTGGTCTAGGTCAAGATTGCAACATAAATGACACAACAATGTCTTCATGATCACTTGAAAACTAACTTCCCCACAATAAAACTAACTTCCCTGTAACTCAAATTAAAGAAACAAAACATACAGCAACATAACCTAACTCTGTATCTGCCCAAAAAAAGGAGAAAAGCTGGTGGCCTGTTGGCCAACAAAAGAAACAAGGCACTCACCCCCTACGGCTTCCCAAGAAGATTAAGATGTTACAAGCATGGTCAGTAGGGCATTGAGGTTATAGACATAAGGCTCTCACAATCAAAAGATGCTGTTGGAGCATAAATCACAATGTGTACCAACATTTTCAGAGCACCCTCCAGAGGAATCCCGGGCAAATTTATAGTCCGGATCTCCCCTGCGGTCCAATCACCAGCAGCCTCTTATTATGCCCTGGACCAATCCTGAAAGAGAAATGGATAGCAGGAACAGCAAAACAAAGTATATACTGCTTCATAGCCGTAACACACTATGAAATGCCTGTGTTTTGCTCTAATCATTTAAACCAAGGATCCACAAAGAGCTTTTATCATGTACCAAAAGTTGTTGTTCATCAGGGGGTTTCCTTTAGAGAACTGTTTAAACCAGGAGTCTCAAACTGTCTGGGGGCCGTTGCTGTGATTGAGACCTCAAATGACCCCCGGGCCGGCAGTTTGAGACCACTGGTTTAAGTGATTAAAATAGACTTTATATATTGTATAGACACATAATGCAGACAATCCCATATTTATATAGACATTCCCAGAAATTACTCCTTAAAGTCTCATACTTGAGGTGTTTTACACAACCAGGCACTGGAGAAGGATCACGTCCAAAATATGTTGAGATTTTCTGTTTATAATAATAGTGTAATAGTGTCTAAACCAGTACATTAAGCACTTTCCTCCATCTCGTACATTCTGCTTTTCACTTCCTGCCCTCCATCTGAATTTCACGCATCATCAGAATCATGTGATTGCAAACAAGCTATTCATAATAATCTGTGTTGGTTCACTCTTGATCATTATATGAACATCAGAATAAAAGCATCTGTTGATTGTGTCTCATCAGCTCCTGTGATTCTGGATCCAAACACTGCGAATAAACGTCTCGTCCTGTCTGATGATCTGACCAGTGTGAGATACAGCAGGATTGATCAACCTGTTCCTCATAATCCAGAGAGATTTGACCTGGATTTCTGTGTTCTGGGTTCAGAGGGGTTTAACTCAGGAACACACTGCTGGAATGTGGAGGTTAAAGGGAGTTCATGGTGGATTCTTGGAGTAACTACAGCATCAAACCAGAGGAAGGGACTTGATTTCTTCAACACTGATGATATCTGGAGTGTGGAGTATGATGTGGAAGGACTGGATGAACCATGTGGTTTTCGTGTTAAACGTAAACTTGATCGTGTGAGAGTGAATCTGGACTATGATGGAGGAATGGTGTCATTCTCTGATCCTGTAACTAACACACATCTACACACATTCACAACCACCTTCACTGACACACTCTTTCCATTCTTCAGTTGTTATGATGGATCTCTGAGGATCTTATAGGTCAATAGTCAGTAAATGTTACTCCTGTAAGTCTGGATCTTCCTGCTTTCATCATGTTTCCAATATTTAATCCAGATCTCATGAGTAAGAGTGCTGTTGATCTGAATATCAGTACGGTGGCTGTGATTGGGCCGTGATGATCACATGACAGATATCCAGCACTACAGCAACACTCATATTGCTTTAATACAACAGATCAATCAACAACAAGTTTTCATTTATGTTCCACCTCACACAATTACACCAATTAGAGACTATTTTATCATTCATTTACCTGATTATTTCAGTCAGATGTGTGTGTCTGATCATTTCTGAACTTTTCACGTCATAATTATGTATATCATATTTTTTTTCTTGTATTACATCAAATCCCTGAAGCAGTAAATTCTACATTTTGAACATTTTCATTGTTTGTTCGTCATGAGACTAAATTAATATTTTTTTTTTCAGTTCTAGAAATGATCATTTGTTCATTGAAGTAAATGGATGTAAAGGTTCTTGCTGATCCACAACAATGTTGAATAAATTATAAATACTTAATATAGAAATACTTATTTCAGCTGTTCATAAATCTGATTCTCAGAACAAATGACTCCCTAGATTGACTAATATAGATTCAGAACAATGATGAAACATAGAGTAGATCGAGTCCATCAACAGTTGTTTCCTCTTCAACATTTCATTCAGTAATGTTAGGAAGTTTTGATTCATATGCTGTTTGATGATCTCGTTATTTTACATGTGCGTCAGCAATGCTTCTGTCACTCATTTCTCCTTCTTCTTCATCTGTTTTGATCAGGAGATTCAGTATTCTTTCAGAAGATGCGTTATAGCGCCCCCTACTGTATAACAGTGAAAACATGGTGGGAAAGAGTAAAGTGGATTTGAAGCAAATTTCTATGTACACTACAACTGGATTAAACAAAAATTCACATACTCAGAATTAACATATGTTTTCTTTATAAATCAATATTTTCAAACAATGTAAATTTATAATACATTATATAATAAAATGTGGAAAAAAGCTACCCATTGTGTCCTACCTGTCTTGTGTGTTGCCTGTTTTTTTATGCTGCTTCTTAATGATGGACTTGCTGCTCAGGTGTATGATCATCAAACTTTTCTATACATGAGATCATCAGTGGCAGATCTGAATGTTTTAATGTTCTCCTGCCATGGGCTGATATTCCACAGTCATTATTGTCCACATCAGTGCACTCAGATGGTATTTCTGCCGGTGGTTTTCAACACAGAGGTTCCCACAGATTTCAGAGAAAGTGAGGAAGAAGGGCTGGGATTTCAGGTGAAGCTGAGGCTGGAGGCGAGGAGTCATCGGGAAATGGCATCGATCTCTTCAGATGAGTCTAGCCTCGGTGTCTCTCTCTATAATTAATAATTCAATAAAATCTGAAACACAACTATAAGCCAAGTATTCCTAGAATGCTTAATTATGCTTCTGTCAGTATAAGTCAAGTGTGCTTAAATGTGATTTTAAGTATATTTATGAGAAATAGATAAAAAGAAGACTCTTATACACTGAATGATCACTGTACTATGATCCTCTTTATTCTTTTTATAACTGTTTTAATACATTCTTAATCAGTGTTTAGTCAATGTCATTTTTATTTGAGTAAAGTATAAATAATAAAATAATTCTTATATATAAATAAACTTGTGTTGCCTAAAACCTTGTTATCTCACATTCAGATACATTTGGCTTCTCCTATTTTATTTTATTTTTTTTAAATATGGTATAACATTTCAGTATATTGAGGTTTAAAGCTTGTATATGACAAGTTTTGTTTTTGCTTCAGTTTCTCCATGTGAGAATCAAACAGCTGCTGAAGTGATCATCTTAAATACTAAGATGCTTTAACAATGGAGGCTTATTGATCTGTTGATGTGACTGTTATTGGAGTAAATATGTGGAAGATTATTATTATTAGCTCAAGCGAGTCATGTGTCAGGGTGAATCATGTGACTCCTCTAACAGGAAGAACAAGTAAACGAACTGCAGGAGGAACATTTTAAGAGAAAATAAGTTTAAACGCTACAGCTGCTGTTCTCTTTGTTTTTCTTTTGACCAAACCCATGATATGTTTCATTTAAAGACTGATTTATTAATTGCTGTATTTGTTTTCTAAGAATCATTCTTCTTGTGATTCGTCTGGACTCACATTCACTTAAGATGGCAGAGGGACATTCATCACCTCCAGGTAAGAAAATATCTTCACACGAACTCAACAACTGTGTGCTGTTTTTGACATTTTGTTCCAAGACTATCCGATATGTTGAAGTTTTATTTTTAGGGAAAAGTTCCTATTGTCATAGTTATGTAACCTTTCATCTTATAGCTGCTGCCATCAGGCAGCCAGAAAAACAAGGAAGTTTGTCAGTCTAATGTCGGCATTAACAAATGAAGTATGAAGTATGGTTTAATTGATTAATTAATTGCTGTATAATTTAATATTTGTAATTTGAAAAAAAAAAATATGGAAAAGAACCTGTCATTTATTTAAAGTGTATTTTTATATTGGTCTAATAGAAAACCATGGTGTTCAGTTTGACTAAATGCAAATAACATTCCCCACAGAAAAAAATGAGAACAAACAATTTTGTTCAATCAGTATTTTTCTTGACACCAGAGTGATTGATGTGCTGAGTCTGCTTTTCACCAAATATAGCGATTGGGGGTTCAGTTTAGCGCCTTTTGCCAGATGGCATCTTGCAGTCTTGCAGGAGTGTTTTTGCATAGCAAACAAATGAGAACGAGTGTGGCACTTTTTCTGGAAAACCTCCTTTCTTTCAGCAATGTGTTTGGCGAACATTGTCTGTTCATTGTCTGTTCTCGTCACAATATACATGGTTGTTCTGTTCATGTTTTCAAGTCTATGTTTTGAGTTCCATGTTAATAATCATCACTACTGCTGTGATTAGATCCGTTCTTTCACCTTTATTCCAACTGCTCGTTGACAGAAGAACAGCGAGATAACAATGGATATAGCTGCAGCTCATATCCTCCTCCTTTCCCAGGGGGATCGCTCACTTGAGAGACACTCAAAGAAAGTTTTAGACCTTGTCCATCATTACAATAATATCAGCCTCTGTGTGAGCTGGACCTCGAGGGAGCTTCCAAGAGTACGTGGACTGGGTCCTTTTCCACTTTGGATCCCCCAATTCCTTTTCACATACTTTGTGCCACCCACCGCCACCGTTCCAAAGGATGCCTGAGCCCACCGCAGACGCAAAGCCTAAGGTCACCACAATGCCATAGCTGAAGCCTGACCCCAATATCATCCCTGAGCCTGAGCCATACAAGTTTGACCAGGTGCACCGTTTATGAGCCAGCAACATCATCTGTTCCAGAGGGATTACTGGTGGAGCATGAGGGGATGGTGTGGAGCCCTATCCCATCAGCCAAGTGCACTTGTTCCGAGTCGGCCAAGAGAGCCGTAAGAAATCTTGCCTGTCCTGTATCGGTCAAGGAAGCTGCTTTTAGAGTGTCTGTCTGTTATAGTTCATCAGCTTGACTCTGGACTGTCGCCCCGTGTGCTCCTCCTAGAACCTCCGAGCCTGTCACTCCACCATGGCTCCTTGCCCCCTCGGCTCCACCTGGGACCACTATCCCTCCGGTTCTGCTTTGGTCAGTCATTGATCTGCCATTGTCATTGACATACGGGCCTTCGTCTATGACTCGCCCGCACCCCTCTGGCTCTGTTGGGCTTTGTTAAAGAACTTCTGTAGATGTGTGATTGAAATAAAGTCAAACAGGTTATTAATAAGTGCAGCATGTAATGCTGTTTGTGGAGTTGTTTAATCCTCCTCTGCTGAAATCTTGAGAAATATAATGTCTTCAGTTGATTTCATCTAAGGCTGTGACTGGAAATAAGTTGTATTTCTTTCTCTTGTAGCTGTTTCTCTTTATTCTGTTCTTGTTGTTTCTCTTTCCTTTGCTTGTTGATAGCAGGTGTTCATCACTAATGTTCAATTTTCACTCAATTAATCACTGACTTCAACACTGCTTTACCATTACTTTTTTAACATTCTGAGTGTGGATTATATAAACAAATGCCTAGTTTCACAGACAATGCTTCAGCTAGTCCCAAACATAAATTCATGTTTGAGCTGTTGTAACTGAAAGCATATCTTAAAATATATCAGTGCCATTGTTTTGTCTCAGGATTCACACCAGTAATGTTTTTTTGTTTTTTTTTCTAAGGCACATTTATAAAAGTTACTTAAATCTCCTAATATAACTAAAGCCTTATCCTGACTTAATCTAAGCCCTATCTGTAAAACCAGCAGTTGGTTACACCCAACAGGCAGAGCCAAGCAGTCTGGTTAAAAATAACCAGTGTTATTGTATCATCTCATCAGACATTTAAGTTTGAGCCCATCAAACAAATAGAGCGAAGGCTCCAAGCAGATGTTAGTATTGTCAGTCAGATTGACCCAGCAGCTGAGTTACAAAAACTACAAAACACAAAATAAAATAATAATTATAACTCAATAAAATGACCCAGCTGGTTAAACCCAGGTTTGGGTTAAAACAATAAAGGTCAGCTTTTTTAGACTGTACATTTTGTTATTTTCTTACTCTTGAGAAGAATTAAAACTTGACCTTACCTGATTCTGATTTCATTCCATATCTTTATTTCAGAGATGTCAGAGATCAGCTCCAGTCCAGATGATCCAGTGATCCGGATTCTTCTGATGGGCAGAAATGGTTCTGGGAAAAGCTCATCTGGAAACACTATACTGGGAGAAAGAAAGTTTAAAGTCCAAAAACGTAAGAAGAAAAATGAAGCTGAAGTTTGTGAGGAAGTAACTCAGATGGATGAGAAGCAGGTTGCTGTAATTAATTCTCCAGATCTACTGGATCCAGATCTATCTGAAGAGAAGCTGGAGATGATGAAAGGGCAGCTGGTTTCTCGATGTTCAGCAGGTCTCAGTTCGGTTCTGCTCATCGTTCCTCTAGAGGAACCTGTGGAAAATGAGAAAGAGATCCTGTATTATATTAAAGATTTATTTGGTCCTGAAGTTCAGAAGTACATCATGATTCTGTTCACACATGGAGATGAGCTGGAGGATCTGGGTGAGACCATTGATGAATATCTACAAAACCAAGATCATGAGGATCTACAGCGACTGCTGACTGAATGTGGAGGAAAGTTTCATTGTTTTAATAACAAGAGTAAATCAGACAGTCAGAAACAAGAACTACTGCAGAAGATTGAAGAAATTATGACAGAAAACAGAGGAAAGTTTATCATGAAACAGATGAAGAGGAGTGACAGCAAGGAGACTCTTCGTGTCAACTGTAAGATGATTTGTTTTTTGTAGATTAATTAACTAATACATGCAGTTATTTATTAAGTGTAAGACACTTATCAAGTCAAGTCACCTTTACTCATATAGTGCTTGTAAGATTGTTTCAAAGCAGCTTTACAGGGATAAACAGGAAAATAATGATAATTGATGCAATTCTGCTGTAAAGCAGCTCTAAAAAGACAATATTGTCTTTATATACAGTTTATAGCACTTTTTACAATGCAGATTGTGTCAAAGCAGCTTTACAGTGATAACTGGCAGATAATTTTGGCTGCACAGCAGCTCTTAAAGCAAATGGTGTCATCCACTATAATGGTGTGTGCTTATGCCAACTCAGATTCAGAGTTTACAACCATGCTTTCCCAGGGTCTTACTGGATGTGCATGGAAAACCTGGCAGTATGAAGCTATATTAGGGCCAGAATCTGCATAATTTTTTTCCTCTTTCACTACTCTCAAAAGTGGGGTGACTGTGCACAGACCACACCCACCCTGCCAGCGAGGCCAAGGCACTCTTAATGCACAATGGTAGTTCTGAGCTGGGGTTGAGCTGCACTTGTTGACTAACTGTGATCAAAGTCACGGCACAGGCCCTTGGCCAAACAATGTCCACCTTAGTGGTACAGAAGGCTTACCTTGCAGAGGTGTGAGAGGTCATCAAGCAAAAAAACAAAACAAAACAAAGTCCAGCAGTTCTCAGCAGTTAGTAACAGACCGGTGAGCTCCCCCGACAAATAATTTGAGTTCCTTGTGGGCCACCCCCTGTCACAAATGGTGTCATCCCCTGCAAATAAAAAAAAACCCTCTGGCACAGCCTGCTCTATTGTGTCCGTCGCAGGAAGATGGCGCCACCCATCTCTGCTGCTGTTTAAGTGGTTGGTGAAATATCACCCCTGAGACGGGCGACCCGGAGATGGCTGGGGCTGCTCTTCCCCAGAGAAGGAGGACCGGACAGAGAATCCTTTGATCCACTGTTCCGCCTCTGGAGTTACAGTGGTACAAATTCTCCAAAAAAAAAAAAAGAGCAGTTCCTCTATCTCTGGGTCCCAAGAGGGCACGGAAAGCAGTGGGAGGCCAGAAACCTCAAAACGCTCATCCTCCTCTTTAACGCCAGCAGCCAGCAGCACACAGTTTGAGAAGGCAACCAAAGCCTCTCATGCCCAAACATGGAACCAGGTAAGTGTTACACAGCACACTCAGACCCCGCTACAGGCCGCCTCATAAGTGTCACAGACACGTCAGGCAGAATACTAATCACCGACACCTGCACCTCCTCAAGCACCTCATCAACACATGTATAAAGAGCACTCACACACACCACTCCAATTTCTGGTCTCGTTTGCATTATACTTACATGTATGCTTATCTTAAGGACTCCCTACTTTCCTGTCTCCAGCGTCTCCTGTTCTCCTCGAGTGGTTCCCCATCTCTGTGTGAGTGCTCCTTGTCTCCAGCGATCTCCAACTCCAACGACTCCAAGACCCATTCCACCTGCAACCACAAAAGGACTGTGTTACCACTCTGCACTTCAGTATCTCCATTGCTGCACCATTCACTTACCTGCACTGCCGATATCTCGTATTGGTTTCAATAAACACATCTACTGTGATTTCCTGTCTCCGTCCCTTCTGTACTGTAAGAGTAAGAGAGCTTCCCATGCAGCTTCTCTGCATCCCACCTTGCTGCCCCACTGCAGGTATGCCTATGGTCCCCTTGGTCTAGCTGGTACGGTCTCTGCGAGCCTGGCTAGTGTTGTCCTCAGTCTGTCTCGCTGGCTCATTCGGACAATCAGGCTTGGCTATGCAATTCAATTCACCCGGCAGCCCCTCAAGTTCAGGGCCATCCATTTCACTCCAGTAAAAACAGCCGATGCCCAAATCTTGTGTGTGGAGATCGTGGTCCTACTGCCGAAGGACGCGATAGAGCCAGTTGCTTCAGCTGATATGAGGTCAGGATTCTACAGTCCCTACTTCATTGTACCCAAGAAAAGCGTTGGGTTACGACCAATCTTGGACTTCCGAATTTTAAAATCTGAGCCTTCACAAGCTACCATTCAAAAAGCTCATGCAGAAACATATTTTTAAGTGCATCCGACCCCAAGATTGATTTGATTCATGTCTTGGTTCTTCCTGGACACAGGCTGTTCCTGCACTTTGTGTTCGAGGGTCAGACATATCAGTACAAGGTTCTGCACTTTTGTCCCTGTCTCCCTGCGTCTTCACGAAGGTCGTGGAGGGAGTCCTTGTTCCCATGAGAGAACAGTGGTCAGACCCCTTGTTTCTTTGGGCAAGAGTGCCCCTAGAGCAGGTGTCTGTGGTGTTCACAGATGCCTCTACCACCGGCTGGGGTGCCACGTACAATGGCCATGCAATGTCAGGGGTGTGGACAGGCCCCAACTGCATTGGCACATCAATTGCCTCAAGTTGCTATCAGTACATCTCACTCTGAGACAACTCGCCCGCTATCTCCTCCTATGGAGTCAGAAGTATCTGAGGTCGCTTTGTGCCATTCATGTCCCCAGTGTGCTCAACTGTGTGGCCGACAAGCTTTCACTAGCTGCACTCCTGGGAGAGTGGCGACTCCATCCCCTGGTGGTCCAGCTGATTTGGAGAGAGTTCAGGAGGCTCAGGTAGACTTGTTCAGACCTCAGGTAGGCCTCTCCAGAAACCTCTCACTGTCAGCTGTTTTACTCCCTGTCCAAGGGGACACTCGGCACAGATGCACTGGCTCGCAGCTGGCCCTGGGGCCTTCCGCAAACAGACCCTGTGCAAGGCCAGGGACGACGAGGAGCAGGTCTTGCTACCTTGAACCGGACCTGGTTCATAGAACTTTTGCTTCTCCCGACAGCCCCTTCCTGGTGCATTCCTCTGAGGAAGGACCTTCTTCTCAGAGATGGGGCATTCTTTGACACCAGCGTCCAGACCTCTGGAAACTTCATATCTGGTCCCTGGACATGCAGAGGTTCTAGGTGACTTACCCCCCAAGGTACTTAACACCATCACTTCAGCTCAGGCATGGTCTACGAGATGTGCTTACACCTTGAAGTGGATCCTGTTTATCGAGTGGTGTTCTTTTTGCCAAGAAGACACCCAAGAACGTTCGATCGGAGTCGTGCTTTCCTTCTTGCAGCAGGGTTGGAGCATAGGCTGCCTCCCTCCACCCTCAAAGTTCACGCTGTTGCAATATCTGCATACCATGACCACATAGATGGCAAGTCAGCTGGTAAGCACGACTGGGTCGTCAGGTTCCTTAGGGGGGAGAGAAGGTTAAATCCTCCTCGACCTCCTTCCATACCCTCTTGGGACCATGCTCTGGTGCTTTGAGTGCTCCAGACTGATCCCTTTGAGCCCTTGCAGTCAGCAGACTTAAAGATTCTGTCTATGAAGACTTTGCTGCTGGTTGCATTGGCCTCCATAAAGAGGGCAGGGGATCTGCAGGCATTTTCGGTCGATGAATTGTGCCTAGAGTTCAGCCCGCGCAACTGCCATATGGTACTGAGACCCTAGCCTGGCTATGTGCCCAAGGTTCCTACCACTCCCTTCGGGTACCAGGTAGTGAGCCTGCAAGAGCTGCCCTCGAAAGGAGGCAGACCCAGCCCTGCTCTGTCCAGTTCGCGCCTTGCGACTGTACATAGACAGAACTCAAAGCCTCAGGACCTCAGACCAGCTCTTTGTCTGTTATGGCGGCCAACAGAAGGGAAAGGCTGTCTCCAAGCAGAGGATGGCCCACTGGATAGTGGCCGCCATCGCCTTGGCTTACCAAGCACAAGGCGTGCCCTGCCTACTCAGGTTGCGTGGCCGGCTCTCCTGCTCAGATCCTCAGCGACAACCTAAAGATGCAACGCACCTGCTGTTCATTATTCGGTTGTTAATTCTGACGTCACTCGGCAGCGCTTCCAGATCTCATGCCACAAGAAAACAACAAATGGTGCTAATATACACACACAATGTGATGTAATACTTCCAAAGGATTATAATCATAACCTTTATCTCCATACCAAAATCCCAGATGGTCAGACAGTAATTCATCTTTTATAAATTGTTAAAATATTAATGTCTGTGACGCTGTGAGCACAGAGACTGTTGTGTAGACCAGTGGTTCTCAAACTTTTTAGTCAGCGACCCCTAAACTAACATCGACGAGAACTCGCGACCCACTACCACAGAATACACAAACAATAAACAAAAAAAAAAGTTGCTTTAAATCCACATCCTATGGAAACTTGTTTCCACCACAGAATTAAGAAAAAAATTGCGACTTTATATTATTTATAACTTTATAACTCGCACTGCAGGTTTATATTTCACAATTATGAGAAAACAAGTCAGAATAGCGAGATGTAAACTCGCAATTTGTAGATTAAAAAAAATCGCAATTATCTTTTCAAATATTTTGTTACGTGGCGGAAACGAACTTCCATAATATTTACTGTATTTAGGCTTACCTTTCAGTGGGATGGGTGCACTTGTTTTTCGGTGCACAAAAGCGTAATCTGTGGCCTGATGTTGGATACGGCTACTCGCAGATCATCCTCAACATCAAGACGTGATCTGTATTTATTTTTCATGTATGTAACAGCGGAAAAAGTCTGCTCGCACAAATAAGTAGAGCCAAACGGAAGCAGTACATCCATTGCCACACCGGATAACTCTCTGTATTCTTCTGCTACTGCGATCCAAAATTCAGGCAGTGTGGAACTGGAAAATAAAGTTTTTAATGTCCGATCACTGGACAGCTCCAGCAAAGCATCTTCCAGTTTTGTGGGGAGATTAGTCCTAGTTTCAGTGAACGGTTGCCGTATCCAGTCATACAGTTCGGGTTGCGTCTCTTTTGGAAAATACTTATGGAATTGTTCCAAAAGGCCGTGGAGATGACCAGTGATGTGTGTTTTCAGGTTGCAGAGACTCAGTCCATTCTCCTCCAGATGTTCATCCAGCTCAGGAAACATCTCCACATTACCTTGTTCAACTCGCTCAGCCCATCTTTCCAGCTTTTTCACAAATGCATCAATTTTCTCATTCATTGTCAAGATGTTTGTGTTTGGACCTTGTAATGAAAGATTAAGCATGTTAAGCCTTTCGAATATACAGGCCAAATAAGCAAGTTTTGATAACCAATCTGGATCTGTCAGGTGGTGCGCGAATTCAGATTTAGATTCTTTCAACAACGAGTGCACTTCCTCACGCAGTTCGTAAAGCCGGCCAAGTGCCTTCCCGCGAGATAACCACCGGACTTCGGTATGAAACAGCAGCGCTTCGTGCTGCGAGCCCATCTCGTTGCAAAGGGTGGCTAGCAGTCTACTGGTTACTGGACGTGATTTTATGTGATTTACAATTTTGATTGCACCTTTGAGAACACTGTTAAGCTCACTATCAAGTGCTTTGCTAGCAAGAGACTCACGGTGAATTATGCAGTGCGTAAACTTAACATGAGGAGCCACTTCTAAAACCTTTGCCTTGAGTCCCTTGTTTTTACCTACCATTGCACCTGCACCATCAGTACATACGCTAACACAGTTATCCCATGAAAGTCGCATCTCTTTTAGTCTGGTGTCCAGCTTGTTGAAAATGTCACTGCCGGTACAAGTCCCCTCCAGCACAGAGCAGAAGAGCATGTCCTCGTGCATTTTTCCATCAAAAGTGTATCTGATGAATGCCAGCAACTGAGAAGAATTAGACACATCGGTAGATTCGTCGACCTGTAACGCATATTTCTTTCCATTTAACCTATTAATCAATTGACTCTTAATGTCTTTTGAAATATCATGAATACGACGAGCTATCGTGTCATTCGACAATGGGACAGTCATAAGCTCATTTGCAATTTTCTCACCATGCATGGCCCGACACATAGCCACAGCTGCGGGCTTAATCAAGGTTTCCCCGATCGTGTGTGGCTTTTTGGACTGTGCTATCAGGTATGCTACCTCATAAGATGCCTTCAGAGCATTAGCAGTAATTTAGGTTAGTAAAATAGGTTTTTCAACACAAGCAGGGTGTTTTGTCTCCAAATGTCTCTGCATTTTTCCAGGCTTCATACTTTCATGGGCAAGCACTTCTGAACATATTACACACTGAGGATGGTCCACATCGTTGACAGTAGCGCAAGTGAATCCATACTTTATGAATTCCTCTTGATATTTCCGACGTTTCCTACATTGGTCAGAAGGGGTCTTGCTCTTGTGTTTTGTAGAGGTACACAGTTCAGATGATTCAGGCAGACTGTCCACAATTTCCTCAACATTTTTAACCTTGCGAATTACAAATTTATCCATTCTTGCAGTTGCAGTTTCCACGTGCAGTTGCGTGCAGTATTGATAACTAGCGATCAGTCGCCGCACGGTGACGTCATATATTAGAGTCACGAAATATTATTTAATTTAAAAAAACAACAACCTTCTAATCAATTCTGTCTTTAGAAATCAAAAAACATTTATTTGTAATCTTAATTTTTTAGTATTGAAAAATATTTTTTGTAATCAGAAAATACAGATTTTTTTTCAAACCAACTCGCGACCCCTTGAAATCATTCGGGGGTCGCGACCCCCAGTTTGAGAACCACTGGTGTAGACTATAAGTATTTTAAATGTTTAACTTTAAAATGTTAAATGTTTAATACGAATAAATAGTGCTCATAAACAGCCGTGGAGATGCCATTCTCAAGTGAAACGAGTTGAGGCTTGGACCCAGAAATGGCATTCCTTATGTCACGGCTTAACAAGCGGATATACCTGTGCAGAGCAGGGCGGAGCAAATAATTGCATGCCAATGTGCACTAGCTTGTTTTAGTTACACTTGAAGTAGATTGGCCTCTCTAGCAAGATTCCTATTCGTCCTTTAGGACAGAGGACCTGCAGGCATTTTCAGTCGACAAATTGTGCTTAGAGTTCGGGCCAGGCAATGCTCACATGGTACCGGGGTGGCTATGTGCCCAAGGTTACTACCACTCCCTTCAGGGACCAGGTAGTGAGTTTATACCTTTGTAACTGAGACGTTCCTCTTTATAGAAGTGGTGTGGACTCTGCTATACATTTATATATTTAGAACAATTTTTAGAACTATATCTTTATCCTTATCATTTTAGTTGTTGTCCTTGGTGTGAAAGAGCTTTTAATAAGGCAACAATTTAATTAAATAACACATAAATGTGATTAGATGTTTCTGTTGTAGTTTCAGGAGAGTCTCCAGCAGAAGATACAGATGAGATTCATGTGATCCCCAAGAGGAAAGACCAGATTAGGCTGGTTCTGCTGGGAAAAACTGGATCTGGGAAAAGTGCTACCGGAAACACCATCATTGGCAGAAACGTGTTTAAATCTACAGCCAGTACAAACTCTCAGACAAAACAGTGTCATTCAGAAACTAGAGTGAGGATGGGTAAAGAGATCTCAGTCATCGACACACCTGGACTTTATGATAATGAACTCAGTGAGGAAGTCGTTATGAAAGAAATAGTGAAATGCATAACTTATGCTTCTCCTGGACCACACGCTTTTATTATTGTAATTAAAGTGGGTCGATTCACGGAGGAGCAGAAAAAAACGGTGGAGAAACTCAAAGAAGTGTTTGGAGAGAAAATAGTAAAATACACCATGATCATCTTCACTCACAAGGATGAATTGGAGGAAAATAAAACCATTGAGCAGTACCTACAGCACTGTGATCCAGATCTTCAAAAACTCATACAGAGTTGTGGGAATCGATTCTTCTTTCTGGACAACAAGTCTGCCAGTTTCCCACAGTTCACAGATCTGATCAGTAAAATAGAGAAGATGGTGGAAGAGAATGGAGGGACACACTTCACCAATGACATGTTTGAGAGAACAGAGAAATGCATTCAGGAGATTCAGAAAGTGAAACTACATGAGAAAGTGAGGCAGTACAGACTGGAGAACAAACGGGTCACTCGAATAGAATGGAAGATATACTGGAGTTTCACAGTTAAGTCACGAGATGACAGTCAGGTTGAGATTATTAATCTAATATGCAAATATGCTTCAACTGTCCATCTGGAGAGAAAATTCGCAACAAACCCTGAATTTATTCCTATAGAAGAAATAAAGTCTATAATAATCAGGGTCATGCAGAAACTTGCAAAAGAGAGTATGCAAACTTTTTCTTAAAACTTGTAAGAATAATTGTTTGAAATATTTATTTTATTGTGTGACCCTGATAGAAGATAAGTGGATTAGCTATATCTGAATGTATTCTTTGAGAAAACTGTCAGCTGACTAATAAAAGCGATTGTTAACCCCTTCACGGGTTATATCTGGAAACCTGATGAAACAGAGATGTTAATTTAAGAGGAAAATAAAACCTTATTTTATTTTATGTATTTATTTATTTTTAATTTTTGCCTTTCTGGTCACTGGACACGCTTTCAAGATTTGTTTTGCTGTTTTGTCTCATTTCATTGCTCAATAATGATAATTGTGTTACCGAGCACATGGTGTCTTTAATGGATCCATGTTTTTTGTGAGTGTGTTTTAATCAATTGAGTTAAATGCTGGTTTAAATTAACTGAATTTAGTTATTTAGTTATTTTTTTATTAAATGTCTATGTTAAAGTAGCAAGGTATATTTTAGCTAAAGCCCAGTATAAGTTATTTGTTTATAAAGGTATCATGTGTAATATGTGAGTATTTTAATGTTAATATTTTGTTAACTTTGTGAATATTGTTTCATTGGTGAATTATCAATTTTGCAGAAAGGAACTTGAAGAGAATTTGATTGATTTAAAAGGATAAATCATTTTAAGTGTCACGATTGCCCTGTGTCTGTGTTCATGGACTCTTATTTTGTATTTCTTGTGTCTTAATGATTCTGGTTTTAACTCTTCCGGTAACTGCCGTATACGCATTTAGTTCTGGCTGACGAGTGACCTCTAACCCGACACATGATGTATGATGTCGGAGTAGCTTAGACGCCTCTTCGCTGGCTCCTGCCACCTTTCTCTTTAAAAATTCTCATTTTAGACTTCTAATTTGTGACGGATGTTTTGTTTTGCTCTATCCTCTAATCTTCCACGTTCATCAATACGTCACGAGTCGGGTCAAAGGTCTCTTCCACCAGAACTAGACTCATGTATGGCTGTTACTGGAAGCCAGTAATTATAGTTTTTAAAGAGGTCATGAAAATCTATTTCAATTGATTTTTACATCAAAAAATTGCCAGAATTTAGAAATAAAAGGCTGATTTTATCCTCTGATTTGAACGCTCTGTTTGATGGAGCGTGTCTCTGTGAGACTTCAGTGTAAACGCCCACTGTTGTGATTGGCTGACATCTTTGCATCTGAAACATGGAATCCTTTCAAATATTTTTTACCACATTTTTACTGTTTCAGCTGTCGAGATTAAAGAATCATGAAAAAGTGATTACATTTAGATCTACTCCTATCACATGGAAGGTTGCAGTGATTAACATTGGGCAGATGATCACGTGAATGCAGTGATCTCGTCATTGTAACAGTTTCTACAAAAAATGCGTACGCTATAACTAACAATGCAAACACGATGTAAATACAGTAAGAGATTGTGTAGTGTAAGAGCATCATGTCCCATTTCAAACACTCATAAAAATCTTTCCTTTATAATCTTTTCAAGGACATTTAAAAAAAAGAAAGTGTCATACTTTCATTCCCACATTAGACCTGTTCACAACGATAACTGTATAACAATAACTGTATAATAACTGTCTGTCTCTTTAAACGCTCAAGCTCTTTAAAGCAGGATGGATTCTTATTATCGTTCATCAGCTGGAAAAATCCTTCAGAAAGTGATTCCAATGATGCTCTGGACTCTACTATTCTCTTAGAGCTAGAGCAATTATTAAAACTTAATGGTAATAGTTATTATTGTAGTTATGGTTCTTGGTGTGAACACAATACATTCACAATCAGAGATCTAAACTAAAACAGAAACCTAAATCTAAAACGGCCTTATCACTTTACAAAATGGAAAACGTTTGTTGAGTTAGTGTTTGTCCATCCACCATCAAAATACTACACTAGTGTTGTAAGGGTGCTCTGAATTGTTTTCTCCCTATCTGCCATGAAAATAGTCTTTTATTGTCCAGAAGGTGAAAATATTGCATCTGATCACTTAGCAAAGATCTTAATGTGTGATATTTTCATTCGCACATTTCTGCCAATATTATTAGCAAAATATTGAGCACAGATTCTCAATACTGAACTAATTCAATGCATTTAAATGGTTTAGCATTAGTTGTACTGTTTTTATTAATGATTCATGGATTCATGACAGTGAATCACTACTGTTCGGGTCATTTTAACCCGGAGAGGAGTTTCTTTTTCCTGAAAATACAAGTTAATGTTATCGCATTGGACTAAAACTTAATAACTCTGCTCACACAGGGTATAACAACTTCATAATACATTTTGGTTCATTTTTTTGTATGTTTTGGTGGGCGTTTTCCCCCACCTTTTTAAGCTTGTGGTGTTCCAGGAAAAAAATGCCTATAAATCTCTTGTTACATGGTATTACCACCAAATACTGAGTTCAATCTTCATGCACCTCAGTGTTTTTAAGTGAATTGGCAAGAACACTGAGGAGCATGAGCTCAGATCAATGAGACTGTGATCAACCAGATCCAAGAGGAAACACTAAACCTAACTGAAGTTGACAAATCATTGAATTTTTAGAGTGTTTCGTTCATGCATTTGAATGCATTTTCTTAAGCAGAATATTCCTCAAGTCTTTCTGTTGTGAAGTGAGCAGTACGTGTTGTGAAGGAGTGTGTGTGTGTGATGTTGTGCAGCAGCTGCGGCGCGTCTCTGATATTTAATACACACAACAGATGGACACACGCATGCAGCATCACTGTCTGCTATTGTTTAACGAGCCAATGGGACGAGTGTGTGTGTGTGTGTGAGAGAGAGAGTTTAGACACGCGGTGTGTTCATCTCAAACTCAATCCACTCTCATCTGCTGCTCAGGTAACACACATTCACTCTCACTGTCTGTCTCTTCATGCGCTTGTTTTCTGCGCGTTTGAATCTTGTGAACTGTCGCCGCGCGATTAAAGATTACCCACGATGCCTCTGGCTGCCGCTGATGAGCCCGTCTGCCCGAAGTTCCAGCCCAACATCTTCGACTCCACCCGCTGCCACGACTGCTTACGACAGAAACACCTGCACAACACCTGCAGCGGCGGCGAGCTCGTGCCCGAGCCGCGCGCATCTGCCGCGCACAGCGACGAGAAAGACACCAGCGCCAAGGTGAGACAGACAGAGGGTGTGACTGCATCAGCAAGAACTACAGACAGATGCTCAAAGCTGCTGAACGCTAACTCATGCAATTTACTGCACAACAGTGAAACTCTGCAGGGTGTGTTTGGGTTTCTCACAGTATCGTCTATAATAGTGACAGATGCAGTGTGTGATGATGCTGTAATAAATTAGAGTAATTAATTCAAGTAATAAGGAGAGTGGATGATGCGCGCGCACCTCATTAATAATGAATGAAGGCAGATCGTTTTCTTCTCTCTGCGGCACCAGAGTAACACAATACATTCACTGAGAGACTTTAACTGCTAAAACCAGCTGAAAACTAAAACTGCCTTAACATACGACTGAAACATTAATAACCTTAAAAAGGAAAATATTCGAGTAGCTTTAGTCTAACAAATTTGTGTAGGCAGGCCATTGCTATGTGGTTGTTGGAGTGATCTGAATGGTGTTTAGCAGGTTGCTAGGGTGTTCAAGGTAGTTGCTACATTCTACTGGGTGGTTGCTAGGTTCTGTTGGGTTGTTGCTTAGGTCAGTGTTGGGGGTAATGCATTACAAGTAATGCAAGTTATTTTGTTTTCCCATTTATTGACTGAATTTGCATTTTCTTCAGCCTGAGGCTTATTCATTTCAGTTTAGGAGTGAACAGACCTTTACATTTGCCAAAAAATGTTCTTAAAAAAACAAAACAAACAAGCCCAGCCCAGGTGAGAAAAAGTAACATAAGTTACTTTATATAAAAAGTATCTAAGTAATGCAATTAGTTACTTTTTAGGGAGTAACGCAATATTGTAGTGCATTTCTTTCTATAAAAAGTAACAAAGTAATGCAATTAGTTACTTTTTAGGGAGTAGCGCAATATTGTAATGCATTACTTAAGTAACTAAGTAATGCAATTAGTTACTTTTTAGGGAGTAACAATATTTTAGTGAATTTCTTTCTATAAAAAGTAACAAAGTAATGCAATTAGTTACTTTTTAGGGAGTAGCACAATATTGTAGCGCATTTCTTTCTATAAAAAGTAACAAAGTAATGCAATTAGTTACTTTTTAGGGAGTAACGCAATATTGTAGCGCATTTCTTTCTATAAAAAGTAACAAAGTAATGCAATTAGTTACTTTTTAGGGAGTAGCGCAATATTGTAGCGTATTTCTTTCTGTAAACAGTAACAAAGTAATGCAGTTAGTTACTTTTTAGGGAGTAACAATATTGTAACACATTACTTTCTATAAAAAGTCACAAAGTAACGCAATTAGTTACTTTTTTAGGGAGTAGCGCAATATTGTAATGCATTACTTAAGTAACTAAGTAATGCAATTAGTTACTTTTTTAGGGAGTAACAATATTTTAGTACATTTCTTTCTATAAAAAGTAACAAAGTAATGGAATTTGTTACTTTTTTAGGGGGTAGGGCAATATTGTAGCGTATTTCTTTCTGTAAAAAGTAACAAAGTAATGCAGTTAGTTACTTTTTAGGGAGTAACATACAATATTGTAACACATTACTTTCTATAAAAAGTCACTAAGTAATGCAATTAGTTACTTTTTTAGGGAGTAACAATATTGTAACGCATTTCTTTCTATAAAAAGTAACAAAGTAATGGAATTTGTTACTTTTTTAGGGGGTAGGGCAATATTGTAGCGTATTTCTTTCTGTAAAAAGTAACAAAGTAATGGAATTTGTTACTTTTTTAGGGGGTAGGGCAATATTGTAGCGTATTTCTTTCTGTAAAAAGTAACAAAGTAATGGAATTAGTTACTTTTTAGGGAGTAAAACAATATTGTAACATTACTTGCTATAAAAAGTCACAAAGTAACGCAATTAGTTACTTTTTTAGGGAGTAGCGCAATATTGTAATGCATTACTTAAGTAACTAAGTAATGCAATTAGTTACTTTTTAGGGAGTAACATTTAGGGAGTAATATTTTAGCGCATTTCTTTCTATAAAAAGTAACAAAGAAATGCAATTTAGTTACTTTTTAGAGAGTAAAACAATATTGTAACACATTACTTTCTATAAAAATGATCTAAGTAATACAATATTGTAACATTACTTCTATAAAAAGTAACTAATGCAATTAGTTATTTTATGGGGAGTAACAGAATATTATAACACATTATTTTTTAAAAGTACCTTTCCTCAACATTGGGCAAGGTGTTTTGGGTAAATGCTACATTCTACTGGGTGGTTTCTAGGGTGTTTTGGGTAATTAAGTTCTTTTGGGTGGTTGCTAGGTTCTATTGTGTGGTTGCTAAGGTGTTAATTGTTAGGTTCTATTGGGTGGTTGCTAAGGTGTTTTGGGTAATAGCTAGGTTCTATCAGGTGGTTGCTAAGATGTTTTGGGTAATTGCTATGTTCTATTGGGTGGTTGCTAGGGTGTTTTGGGTGGTTGCTAGGGTGTTCTGTGTGGTTGCTAGGTGTTTTCTTCCTTTCTGGCATGAAAACACCCACACCCTCTTCTGGTTTGTAGATGTGACTCAAGTTCCTTATTAAATGTGCATCTGTGTGATTTTTTTTTTCATGCTCAACACTATCAGCTCTAGTGATGACTGATCTAACGTTACTAATGAAGCTCACTTTGATCCACTGTAAAATAGTTAGATAAAAATGAAAAGAGATATGATGTAATCACGTTTATTATTTCAGAAGCACTTGTTCATCCGTATTTGATGATTACTGATATTTCAGCTGCCGATTCTTCACTCATCTAAAATAATGATGAGCAGAAAAGCCACAAACCAGACTGAGTTACAGCGGTGAAACCCTAAACCAGTACAGTGTGTGTGTGTGTCTGTGATACTGCATGTGAAGTTGCTTCATTTCCTCAGAAATCTCCAGTTAACAGGACTGAAACATGATCTCATCTTAATTTATTAGGAGCAAAACGTGTCTATCAGTGATAAAGAACTGTGCGATGTCTTCATAAATGTAAACAACCCCTTACATTACTAATGTAGAATCCTTGGTTTGGTATAAGATGGATTCCCAGTTGATGCAGCATCATTCTGTTCTCATGCCTTAAAGTTCCATGAGAAAATCATGGGTTACACAGATCGTTTCAGCTGTAATGCGCTGCTGATTGGTTGTGTGTGTTCCGTCCACCAATCAGGATGACTCAGATGTGCTGTCAGTGGTCAGCAGCTACTGTGACGTCAGCAAAGGGGGGCAGGGTTTTGAGGACAGCTCCCTCTGCATCTTGAGTCCCGACTGTGACCTGTATCTGTGTGACGGAGACGACGACCAAAGCTCAGACAGGTAAAACTGCTAAAGAGCCGTTGCATGTTATTCAGTCTTGAAGTTAGATTGGCATATTGAGTCTATGCTTTTGTTACGTTATTTATCTTGTATTATAAGTAGTTTTTTAAAACTTTGCATTGCATACCTTGCTCTAAGAATGTGTTTTGGGGACTCTGGGGGATAAAATCCATTTGTACCCTGTAGGTTGTGAGTGTGTTGAGTCCTGGCATCATTCTTTCTGAATACAACTTTCATCCCAGTCAGGGTGACGATTCCATATACAGCAGCTCTACCGGTCCAGAGGAATACTCCAAGCTCCTTCATCATCCGTCATCCTGCCGTAGAATGACCCGCTTGGATCCGCCACCTCACCGGACAAGCCCCCGTGGCTGGACGGAGGTGTCTCAGAGTCGCGGTGATGGTTTTGGCCAGTTCGGTTTTTCTCACGGTGAGGAAAACACCAATATCTAGTTACCAGTCGAGCAGCTTGTGGTGTTATTCAGATAGTTAGAGTGGCAGTTTGAGGTGTCAGGTGGTGTCAGGTTCCACTGGGCTTTTCCTGAGTGCTGCGTCACGGTGGATGAGTGCAGTGTATCATTTCACATATTAACACAGGTCACGATCTTGTCTCTCTTTCCGCAGGCAGCGTGAAGGAACGGAGGGAACGAGAGAGTGGATATTTCTCTCTGGGAAGGGCTGCCGGTAGCAGAGCTCTCCGTGATCAGAGTCCCCCTGCTCCTTATCGGCATTCTGAAAGAGGGCATCCCCTGCCTAGCAACAAAAGCCCAGAACCCAAAGCCGCCATTCCATTTCGCAACCCAGATCTGGGCCTCCCCTCGGAAAGGAGAACCTCTGAGTTTCAGAATCCTGAGCAGCTCGCAGAAGACTATCCTCCGCAGTATCCTCCAGATCCACTGGATCTCAGTGTGGAGGTTGAGGCCCTTGCTGGTCCCCGAGCACTGAGTCCCACCCCTTTCAAACAAGCTGAATCGATCGGTGCCTCAAGTCGAAGAGGTGGA
This sequence comes from Chanodichthys erythropterus, assembly GCF_024489055.1. Lineage (NCBI taxonomy): Eukaryota > Metazoa > Chordata > Actinopteri > Cypriniformes > Xenocyprididae > Chanodichthys > Chanodichthys erythropterus. The sequence continues at coordinate 7,046,868 of NC_090223.1, forward strand.
CGAAATGCCCACACGTCTCCCTTACGGCAGCCGGGAACGCTCAACTCTTCCCAAAGAGGTTCTGGCTTCTCGCGTACCTCCTCTCCCTCCCGTAGTACCTCCCCATTCAGACGGGCTGAGTCCAGCTCTTCTCTCAACACGGTTGGCTTTCGGTCTAGCATTGTTTCACATGGACAAGATCGGGCAACGGTCAGTCCAGCACGGAACAGTTACTCCGGAGGCTTGCAGAAAAACCTCAAATCGTTTGCGAGCACTGCAGGCACCGTCAGTAATGTCAGTAAGTCTCTGTCTTACATGGATCTGAGAGGCTCTTTACGGAAACCAGATACCAACAGCTCCTTCACTGGGTCTACAGAAAACCGTGGAAGCTTGTCCCCTTCCAAACGGACTTATGATGGTCCTGCTGTTAGGAAAACTGAAATGAAAAGCCCTTCATACGAGCGTGGTCATGACAGACAGAGTTCCTCCCCCTCAGTGGGCCGCTATGATTCAAGAAACCAGTCCCCTTCCAGACGGAGTTATGATAGTCCTGCTGTTAGGAAAACTGAGACGAAAGGCCCTTCATACGAGCGTGGTCATGACAGACAGAGTTCCTCCCCCTCAGTGGGCCGCTATGATTCAAGAAACCAGTCCCCTTCCAGACGGAGTTATGATAGTCCTGCTGTTAGGAAAACTGAGACGAAAGGCCCTTCGTATGAGCATGGTCATGACAGACAGTTTTCCTCCTCCTCCTCAAAGGGCCGCTATGATTCAAGAAGCCAGTCCCCTTCCAGACGGAGTTATGATGGTCCTGCTGTTAGGAAAACTGAGACGAAAGGCCCTTCGTATGAGCATGGTCATGACAGACAGTTTTCCTCCTCCTCCTCAAAGGGCCGCTATGATTCAAGAAGCCAGTCCCCTAAAGGGAGACTAGAGACAGATGGCTCATCAAGTCAGATTCGGGAGGGTAGACGCAGTGCGTCTCCGGTCAGGAAGGGCTATGGAACGCCCAGCCAATCAGACAGAGGATCTATGTCTAATGGGTGGAGTCATGCCAGAAACAGCCCCTCCCCATCCAGGAAAAGTTATGAAATGCAAAGCCAAACCACTGTGAAGAAACCAGAAGCAAAGAGCTCCCTTCACAGCTACAACCAAGACAGCAGACACTCTTCCCCAATTAGAGATCGACACCAAAACCCTGGCTCATCATCGCTTCGTAAGTCCGAAATGAGCCAGTCCTCATCAAACCGTGGGCCCAAGAGCCGCAGTCCATCCCCCTTAAGGTGGGCAACTGACAACCCTAGCCAATCTCTTCCCCGTAAGGCAGAGAGTGGACGTAGTCCGTCTGTATCTACACTGAGGCGTGACATTGGAGACCACATCCCTCTCAGGAACACTATGAGTGACAGAACTGGCTCCACCTCTTATGTAAGAAACTCCACAAGTAACCAATCACAGCATGATTCAAACCCTTCATCAGGCCGCTGGAGAGGCTCCACCCAATCTCTCAACAGCCAATCAGTCTCACGTAACTCCTCCCCATCAAGACACAGCGGTGAGAAGAAACAAATCAGCTCCTTTCCAAAATCTGTCCCTGTTGCTTGGGAAACACCCCAAGACGGAAGCAAGAGGAGCAGCATGAGGCAGGTCCAAGAGGTGCAAAGCTCCATGCCTAACAACCGGCGAGCGCAGAGCCGACACAGAAGCCCATCCCCTCCAGTCGAAAGACACACGTCTTCCCAGAGCTCCATGGACTCTGAGTCAAGTCATCTTTCTGCCGGGTCATCGGGTCTCAACCGGGAAGAATATGCCATGATGGCTGACCTTCCCAAGGTCAAAACAGTCTTCCATAGGGAGAGCCCAAGCCACCTGGGGAAGATCGAGAGCCGTCAGAAACGAGAACTTTCCCGCTACAAACCGGCCAGGTGGACAGAAAATGTCAACATGTCGTCTTCTCAATATAACACAATGTAAAAAAGAGTAGCAAAGCCAGGGCGTGTTGAGCAATGTTATCATAAATTCAGGATTAAACTGTAAATAATTCATAACACAGCAGAGAGAGCTCAAGGGCAGCTATCAAATTGGACCAAGTTTTAAATAAACTTACGTGTAAGGGCTAGAGAATAAGACTGTGAATCAGATTTCATATGGGTTTGGTCATATCTTCAGATGAGGGTCACGAGCTAGTGACCCGGGTTAGCTGAATCTGTGTTTGTGTGTTTCTAGTCACTCCCAGAGCAAATCTCCTCACTCGGATTGGGACGAACTAGAGGACGAAAGAGACAGTGGTACACTATCAAGGGCTCACTCGTCCAGCTCCCTACACACACAGGTAAATACACGTCCTGTAACATTCACATGTCAGTGTTTAATATGAGAGGCTTAGGATAAGTGATGTAAACCTGTTTCTAAAGGCCTGTTCACACCATGGATGATAAGTGTAATAATAACTATAACCATAAAGTTTTAATAATTGTTCTATCCATACAAAAATGTCTAAACCACAACTAATGATAATGTCACAGATGAACAATTTCATTGAAATCACTTTCAGAGCAAATTTTCTTATGCTGATGACCGATAAAAACATCCAATCAGAATCCATCCTGCTTTAAAGAGACTGAGTATTTAAAGTTGCATACGATCAGGCTGCTCCGCACACTCGGATAAACACAATGTTATTATCTGCTGGTGTGTACGTTAATATAGATATTGATATGGTTTTCATTATAGTTATTGTTACAGATATCGTTAGTTATCATTATAGTTATCACCATCGCTATAGTTATCATTACAGTTGTGGTTAGTTATCTTTATAGTTATTGTTATAGTTATCATTATAGTTATCGTTATAGTTAGTGTTGTTGTTATCATTACATGTATCATTATAGTTATTACATTTATCGTTAGTTATGTTTATAGTTATTGTTATAGTTATCATTATAGTTACCATTAGTGTCATTATAGTTAGTGTTATTGATTGTTATCATTACAGTTATCGTTATAGTTATTACATTTATCGTTAGTTATGTTTATAGTTATTGTTATAATTATAGTTTGTGTTATTGATTGTTATCATTACAGGTATCGTTATAGGTATTACATTTATCATTAGTTATGTTTATAGTTATTGTTATAGTTATCATTATAGTTATCATTAGTGTAATTATAGTTAGTATTATTGATTGTTATTACAGTTATTGTTATTACAGTTATCGTTATAGTTATTACTGTTATCGTTTGTTATCTTTGTAGCTAACATTAAGATTATTGTTATAGTGACTATTATTGTCATCATTACAGTTATTGTTATAGTTAGTGTTTTTGCTATTATTACAGTTATTGTTATAGTTATTACATTTATCATTAGTTATGTTTATAGTTATTGTTATAGTTAGTGTTATTGTTAACATTACAGTTATCGTTATAGTTATTACATTTATCGTTAGTTATGTTTATAGTTATTGTTATAGTTATAGTTAGTGTTATTGATTGTTAACATTACAGTTATCGTTATAGTTATTACATTTATCGTTAGTTATGTTTATAGTTATTGTTATAGTTAGTGTTATTGTTATCATTACAGGTATCGTTTTAGTTATTACATTTATCGTTAGTTATGTTTATAGTTATAGTTATAGTTAGTGTTATTGTTATCATTACAGGTATCGTTATAGTTATTACATTTATCTTTAGTTATGTTTATAGTTATTGTTATAGTTATCATTATAGTTATAGTTAGTGTTATTGTTATCATTACAGTTATCGTTATAGTTATTACATTTATCGTTAGTTATGTTTATAGTTATCATTATAGTTATAGTTAGTGTTATTGTTATCATTACAGGTATCGTTATAGTTATTACATTTATCGTTAGTTATGTTTATAGTTATTGTTATAGTTATCATTATAGTTACCATTAGTGTCATTATAGTTAGTGTTATTGATTGTTATAATTACAGTTATTGTTATAGTTATTACAATTATCGTTAATTATCTTTGTAGTTAGCATTAAGGTTATTGTTATCGTTACTGTTATTGTCATCATTACAGTTATCATTATGATTATTGTTATCGTTATTGTCATCATTATAGTTATTGTTATAGATATTGATTTGTTATCATTACAGTTATCATTAGTTGTCTTTATAGTAATCATTGTCATTATTGTCAGTTATTGTTATATGTTGTTATTACAGTTATCAGTATTACAGTTAACGTTAGTTATGTTTATAGTTATTGTTATAGTTATAATTAGAGTTATCATTAGTTGTCTTTATAGTAATCATTGTCATTATTGTCATCATTACAGTTATTGTTACAGTTATTGTTATTATTACAGTTATCATTAGTTATTACAGTTAACGTTAGTTATCTTTATAGTTATAGTTATCGTTATAGTTATTGTTTTGTTATCATTACAGTTATCGATATTACAGTTATCATTATAGTTATTATTTTGTTATCATTACATTTATCATTATTACAGTTATCATTAGTTATCATTATAGTTATTGTTATAGATATTGATTTGTTATCATTACAGTTATCATTAGTTGTCTTTATAGTAATCATTGTCATTATTGTCAGTTATTGTTATATGTTGTTATTATAGTTATTCTAGTTATTACAGTTAATGTTAGTTATGTTTATAGTTATTGTTATAGTTATAATTATAGTTATCATTAGTGTCAGTATTTTAGTTAGTGTTATTGTTTTCATTACAGTTATCGTTTTTGTTATCATTACAGTTAGTATTATTGTTATCATTAATCATTAATAACAGATAATTGGCATTGCTGTTATCGTTCTTGGTGTTACAGTCTTGTAAGTGATTTAGGTCAGTAAGAAGTAATACGTATATGCCTCCTGTTGATGATTTTGCACTCACAGTGTACGAGAAAACGATATATACCACCGACCCTCGTGCTTTCGAATGGTTAAACCCAGCCCGCATGAGCCGGGTGGAGATCTGAGAGCATCTTATCCTCAAAGACATCAAAACCCAAACACTCTGTTTACACACACGTCTGCAGAGGTCCAAGAGCATTAACCTGTGTGTATTTCATGTACTAACGCTGGTCTCTGACAGACAGCGAGCAGCCCGACCGTGGAGCAGATACACCCGTCCCGATCATCAGGACCGAAGCAGGTACAGTAACACTCCTGACGGCCTGCAGAAACACTCGAGATCCATCTCATAGATTCATAGATGTGTTTGTTCTGCAGAAAACACACAGACCGTCAGTGTATTTCTCCTGCAGCGTGGAACAGACGGATGAAGAACCAATGCAACAGGCACGAGCACACACTTTCTCATCATTTACTCAACACTGCTGATCCAAACCCGTGTTGGGCAGATCTTCACTTGCATTGCATCTTTGCACAGAATTGATTAGAGATCTTTGTGTCATACGGGTTTGGAACAACTTTAACATGTGTTTGTTTGATTTCATCTATCAATATTGATATTTTCCCTCTTATATGTAACTTTAGTAATGTTGAGCAGGCTCTTGAGTGTTGAGTTAGTAATGTGTTAAACACAGCAGGTTTACTGTGAGATTATTGCTCGCGCGCTTCTGATTGGTTGCTATGCTTCGCTGGGCGGTTCTGATTGGCCGTTCGCTTCCGCTGAACTCTAATCGGGATCCGCCCCGGCAACGCACACTGCCGCGCGAGTTCCGTCAAACTTACGCCGCGATCTATCGATTAAATGACTGAAAGTGCGATTAAACATGACGACTTTCAGCTCGAGTGAAGCCTCTCAGATCTAATGTGTGTTTGTGTTTGTGCTGCGGCTGGACTCGAACATCATGACGGTCAGTTTCACTTTAATTCACTTTAATAACCGTGTAAACGCGACGCTGCTTCAGTTCTGTGTTCATTCATACTTCAGTTCGTGTGATGTGTGTGTGTGTGTTGTGTTTGCACGCAGTGTGTGTGTGTGTGTGTGTGTGTGTGGTACGTGAACAAACACAACTTGTTTTTTTGTATGTGTGTGTTGGTGCGCGCGCGACACACCCGCGCACACAGCGCACGCGCACCACTGATGGTTTGTTGTTCATGTACAAACACACACAAACTCTGATAAACTCTGATATTATGAGTGCGTTCATCAGAGTTTAGTTCACACACCATCACTGTGTGTGTTTGCTTTGTAGGACATGTGATCATGATCATTGTGTAACACCTGGAATATTTCAGGAGTGTGTTGAGTTGTGTGTGTGTGTTGAGCTCTACCAAATCCCATTTCTTTTCCCCATTTTCTTAACTGATTAATGGATGAATATGTTAGTAATCAAAAAGTACATCTTGATTCATTGAAATGATCAACTTATACAGTTCTACAGCAACAATTTATTAAAATTTTTAAAAAATGAAATGCGTATATATTTTTCCCAAATTCCTCATGTTTCATTTAAATTGTTAATAAAAACACATAATGAATTGAATTTATAAAACTTTAACCACTTATTTTACAATAATAGGGCGCTATGACATTTTTAAAAAATTTTCAGAAATTCTGTATTTTAATTTTTCTTGATTTATGATTTACAACACACAAATTTAACTTCGGTAAAGTTGGTTTTATATTCGTACATTCGGACTTCTGATAAATTCAGACTTTCCAATAAATGTGCAATAAATTAATGTTTGCGAATTTTAAGCAGCGACATGATATTGACAACCAACGATTGTCAACTTACAACATTTTTCACAGTCGATCAAAATAGGCAAGTATTGTTTTAATGGCATATTTACTTGTGAATGTCCACTGAATGTCCAATGTAGTGTGATTAACAAGGCTATTGAATACGGATGTCCGAATGTGCGAATATAAAACCAACTTTACCCAAGTGCAAATTTATTATCAAAAATATTGGTAATCAAATGAAGGCATGATTTATTTAATCTTTTAAAATGTAATCAAATTAAAAGTAAATTCTTTTTATAACAATTTATTCAAAATGTAAAAAAAAAAAAATGAAATATGTATTTTTTTCCCCCAAATTCCTTGTACTGTTTAAATTTTTAATAATCAAGAAGCATGTCTAATGAATTGAATTCATAAAACTTTAAAAAACGTAATAATTTATTAAATTGTTTTACAATAAAAGGGCCCTATAAAATAAGTTTTATCTTTTTCCCAAATTGCGTTTTATTTTTTCTGATTTTCTGAAATCCGATTTATTGGTTAAATATGTTCGTCATCTTATTTAATTGAAAAAAGCAAATTATACAATTGAACAAATTTATTTAAAAAAAAGAAATGCGTGTGTATATATACATATATATATATATATATATATATATATATATATATATATATATATATATATGTATATATAATTATTATTATTTATTTATTTTTTTCTCAAATTCCGTTGAATTTTCCCCCAAATTCTTTGTTTACCATTTATATTTTGTTTGGATTCCATTTTAATGTTTTAAATTTTTAATGATCAAAAAGCATGTCAGATGAATTGAATTCATAAAACTTTAACAACTTAATAATTTATTAAATTGTTTTACAATAAAAGGGCCCTATGAAATGTTTTATTTTTTCAGAAATTCTGTATTGTGTTTTTAATTTTTCTGGATTTATGATTTACAAACACAAATTTATTATCAAAAATGTTGGTAATCAAATAAAGGCATGATTAAATAAATCTTTTAAAATGTAATCAAATAAAAGTAAACAATTCTTTTCATAACAATTTATTCAATTTTTTTTAAATGAAATGCGTATGTATTTTTTCCCAAATTCCTTGTTCTGTTTAAATTTTCAATAATCAAGAAACATACTAATAAATGGAATTCATAGGCTAAAACTTTAACAACTTAATAATTTATTATGAAATGTTTTATTTTTTCCCGTTTTATTTATTTTTTTCTGAAATCTGATTTATTGGTTAAATATGACGTCTATTTAATTGAAGTTATGTAACTTATACAATAAAACAACAATTTATTAACATTTTTTTAAAAAATGAAATGCGTGTATATATATATATATATATATATTTTTTTTTTTTTTTTTTGATTCCCAAATTTTGTTGTATTTTTCCCAAATTCCTTGTTTACTGTTTATATTTTATAACAACTTAATAATTTAATTTTACAATAAAATTATGAAATGTTTTATTTTTTAAGAAATTTGTGTTTTAATTATTCTGGAGTTATTATTTACAAACGCAAATGTATTATCAAAAATGTTGGTAATCAAATAAAGGCATAACCATTTACAAAAATGCCGCACAACAGAGATTTACTGTTAAAATTAAGTTTATTATTATTATATTACTATTATTATTACTTTTGAAAGGTACATTCAGCTGTACAATAGTGTTTTATTTCTGTCACAGTTTCATCCAAAATTTGCCAAATTCCGCATTCAATTCCATAATTATGACTGAATTCCGTGATTCCGTCCGTGTTTTCGCATCGCCCTCGAAGGCACTGAATCATCGTGATGAATCATTTGATATTGATTCATCGTATGAATCATAGACTCTTTACTGAAGCTCAACTGCTAAATTGACTCATTCTGAATGTGTTCATAAACTAAACGTACACCAGTGACTGTCTGCTATTATTGTATTGCAGTTGCATCAGGCTGTTTGTAGTTCTTTCGCCATCAGTGTGTGTTGTTTCCTGTGTGGTTGTGTTCCTGACACACACAGATGGTGACACTGACACATTAATCTGCTCTGATAACCCTGTCTGTCTGTCTGTAGCCTGACCTGCTGAACTTTAAGAAGGGATGGATGTCAAAACTGGACGAGAGTGGAGAGGTGAGACGCGTCTGTCTGTCTGTCTGTCATGAGGATGTTGAACTGTGTGTCATCACGACTGACCACATGTGTGTGTGTGTGTGTGTGTGTGTTCAGTGGAGGAAACACTGGTTCGTGCTGACAGACGCTGGCCTGAAGTACTACAGAGACTCTGCGGCGGAGGAGGTGAGAATCACATGACACACCAGTTCACAAACACAGTGAGAACAGTAGATTTAGAGCCGGCTCTGTTTGCTCAGAGGGACGAGGTGGATGGAGAGATCGACCTGAAGTCGTGTGTGAAGGTGTCGGAGTTCGACGTGGAGAAGAACTACGGCTTCCAGATACAGGTCAGTCGAGGCGGCGTGTGCCATCCTGTCCGGACCTGCTGCATTCCTCCTCATCTGATCTCTCTCTCTCTTCCTGCAGACGAGAGACGCCATGTTCACGCTCTCGGCCATGACGGCGGGCATACGCAGGAACTGGATCGAGATTTTGAGGAAGAACGTTCGGCCCGGCAGCTCTCCGGACCTCACGCAGTCAGTGCAGCACACACACACACACACACACACACACACACGTGTGACAGGTTGAGAAATGATCAGCAGATTAAGATGTGTTTCCTCCTGCAGGCTGCCCAACAGCAGCATTGATAAGGAGAACACCCGTCAATCATCGTCCCTCCGGCTGCGCAGCCAATCAGAGGCCGCCTCCACCACCACAAACCCCGCCCACAGCAAATTCGACTACGTCGAGCTGTCACCCGTAGCCACGCCTTCTACTCCCCTCTCCGCCAATCAGAGAGAGTCCGGGGAGGGGCAGGTGAGAGAGCACAGCCAATGGCAGGAGGAGCGGCGGCGTGACGACGCCCACAACCAGTGGGAGGCGGTGCTGTCGCGGAAGGGGCCGGGCCAGCTGTCGGAACAGAAGCGGATAGAGGAGGAGATCGAGAAGAAGTGGGCGGAGTTTGAGCGGCTGCCACTCAAAGAGATGAGGTCACTCCCACCGATGGGCTCGCGGTCGGGCCCGTCAGCCAATCAGGCTCTGGAGAGGGAGGTAGTGCGTGAAGAAAGTCTATCTGCTCTCATGAACGACTTTATGAGAACTGAATAGAACACAGAGAGACTCGCTAACCCTCGCGTAACGCGTTCGGCTCGGTAAAGTTTTACATATATCATATGTAAGCTGTTTTTGAGCCATTACGAGGTCAAAGTTAATTAAATTCCATTGATTTCAGTTGGGATTGAAATCTGTTTTTTTTTTTTTTTTAACGAGAGACTCGTTAATCCTCGTATAGGCATGTGACGGTATAAAATTTTCATGTTGCGATAATTGCTGAAGCTTTTATCACGGTTTACGGTATTATCACGATATTGAAATAAGTTAAACAGGTTTAAGAACTCTTTTTGTAATAACAAAAATAACTCTGAACGTTTAAATAAAATACCGCAGTACAATTAAAATGTTTAGATTAAAGTGCATTTAACGTTAGTTAATTCATTAACTAAAATTAAGATTGAGCAATTGCTACATTTGTTACAGAAGGTATTATTTTTTTGTTAATATTAGTTAATAAATGCAACTGATCATTGTTAGTTTTAGGTCAATTATATAATAATTCCAACTTTTGATTTGATGTTAATAAACATTAACTAGTAATGAACATTAAGATTAATAAATGCTGTTTTAAATGCTAATAAATGCTATAATAAAAGTATTTTTCATTGTCAGTTTGGTAATAATGAATTAACATGTTAAATAACAAAGCCTTAGGTCATCGAGTGTTACAATAACAAATAATCAAAACATTTTCAATCATGTTGTAGTCCATATTAAAATATGAAAAATTAGAATTAAAAATTTGAAAAATGAAAATAAATAGTCTATTAAGTCTTTAGGTATGAATTATTGAATAGTATTGGGAAGACAAAAAATATTCAATGGCTGTTTGAAGCATTTTAAACACTATAGTAGCGCAGCTGTTTATGGGGTTTCCAGGGTAACCGCTGCATTTCTGCATTTCTTCCAGCGCGTCTCCTTCACACGTTCTGGTTCCGCCGTTGGGTTTGTTTACGTAGTGCGCGTGCCTCTTTGACGCCACATACAGCGGTGTTGTGCATTTTATACGGTTGATAGTTAAAGTATTCTTAAAATGTAATATAAAAATTATAATAATTCATAATAAATAATTATTCACTGTGTTTTGAGGTGCCCACGGTAACAATATCGTGCATATTCATTATTGTGATAAATCGTATTACAGAATATTGTTTTTGAGCCATTACGAGGTCAAAGGAAGTTAATTAAATTCCATTGATTTCAGTTGGGATTGAAATCTGTTTTTTTTTTTTTTTTAACAAGAGACTCGTTAATCCTCGTATAGGCATGTGACGGTATTAAATTTTCATGTTGCGATAATTGCTGAAGCTTTTATCATGGTATACGGTATCATCACGATACTGAAATAAGTTAAACAGGTTTAAGAACTCTTTTTGTAATAACAAAAATAACTCTGAACGTTTAAATAAAATACCGCAGTACAATTAAAATGTTTAGATTAAAGTGCAAAAGAGAACAACAGGAAACACTATATAAGGTCTCTCTATTTAACGTTAGTTAATTCATTAACTAAAATTAAGATTGAGCAATTGCTACATTTGTTACAGAAGGTATTATTTTTTGTTAATATTAGTTAATAAATGCAACTGATCATTGTTAGTTTTAGGTCAATTATATAATAATTACAACTTTTGATTTGATGTTAATAAACATTAACTACAAATGAACATTAAGATTAATAAATGCTGTTTTAAATGCTAATAAATGCTATAATAAAAGTATTTTTCATTGTCAGTTTGGTAATAATGAATTAACATGTTAAATAACAAAGCCTTAGGTCATCGAGTGTTACAATAACAAATAATCAAAACATTTTCAATCATGTTGAAATCCATATTAAAATATAAAAAATTTGAAAAATGTAAATAAATAGTCTATTAAGTCTTTAGGTATGAATTATTGAATAGTATTGGGAAGACAAAAAATATTCAATGGCTGTTTGAAGCATTTTAAACACTATAGTAGCGCAGCTGTTTATGGGGTTTCCAGGGTAACCGCTGCATTTCTGCATTTCTTCCAGCGCATCTCCTTCACACGTTCTGGTTCCGCCGTTGGGTTTGTTTAAGTAGTGCACGTGCCTCTTTGACGCCACATACAGCGGTGTTGTGCATTTTATACGGTTGATAGTTAAAGTATTCTTAAAATGTAATATAAAAATTATAATGATTCATAATAAATAATTATTCACTGTGTTTTGAGGTGCCCACGGTAACAATATCGTGCATATTCATTATTGTGATAAATCGTATTACAGAGTATTGTTTTTGAGCCATTACAAGGTCAAAGGAAGTTAATTAAATTCCATTGATTTCAGTTGGGATTGAAATCTGTTTTTTTTTTTTTTTTTTAACAAGAGACTCGTTAACCCTCGTATAGGCATGTGACAGTATTAAATTTTCATGTTGCGATAATTGCTGAAGCTTTTATCATGGTATACGGTATCATCACGATACTGAAATAAGTTAAACAGGTTTAAGAACTCTTTTTGTAATAACAAAAATAACTCTGAACGTTTAAATAAAATACCGCAGTACAATTAAAATGTTTAGATTAAAGTGCAAAAGAGAACAACAGGAAACACTATATAAGGTCTCTCTATTTAACGTTAGTTAATTCATTAACTAAAATTAAGATTGAGCAATTGCTACATTTGTTACAGAAGGTATTATTTTTTGTTAATATTAGTTAATAAATGCAACTGATCATTGTTAGTTTTAGGTCAATTATATAATAATTACAACTTTTGATTTGATGTTAATAAACATTAACTACAAATGAACATTAAGATTAATAAATGCTGTTTTAAATGCTAATAAATGCTATAATAAAAGTATTTTTCATTGTCAGTTTGGTAATAATGAATTAACATGTTAAATAACAAAGCCTTAGGTCATCGAGTGTTACAATAACAAATAATCAAAACATTTTCAATCATGTTGAAATCCATATTAAAATATAAAAAATTTGAAAAATGTAAATAAATAGTCTATTAAGTCTTTAGGTATGAATTAATGAACAATATTGGGAAGACAAAAAATATTCAATGGCTGTTTGAAGCATTTTAAACACTATAGTAGTGCAGCTGTTTATGGGGTTTCCGGGGTAACCGCTGCATTTCTGCATTTCTTCCAGCGCATCTCCTTCACACGTTCTGGTTCCACCGTTGGGTTTGTTTACGTAGTGCGCGTGCTTCTTTGACGCCACATACAGCGGTGTTGTGCATTTGAAGTAATTATTCATGGTATTTTGAGGATATTCATTATCGTGATATATCGTATTAGCGAATATCAGCACGTCTACCCTCATATGACGCGTTCGGCTCATTTTTGGGAAAAAAGAAAAGCTGTTTTTGAGCCATTACAAGGTCAAGGGAAGTTAATTAAATTGAAGGTTAATTAAATTGTTAAATTAAATTTTATTTGAAAGCCGACGTTGTTTTTATGCGTTATTAGGGTTAACTTGGCGATCTCCTGAACAAATGAGCTTTATAAAGTTGTTACGGAGCTCATTCGTTCTGATCTCTGTGTGTTTGTGTGTGCATGAGCGTGTTTTCTCACTTCCTGTCAGTACACTTGCACTTCCTGCAGAAGGCTTTACCTCTGTCTCGTGCCTCTGTCCTGTAGGTGGCGTCTCTGAGGCAGCAGCTGGCGGAGCTGAGGGCGGGGCGGGAGGGGTGGGCGGGGTCAGAGCGGAGGGCGTGCTGCGGGGCGGAGTCTCGCTGCGGGGAGAGTCTGCAGCAGATGGAGCGCGTCCACAAGGAGGCGCTGGAGCAGCTGGAGCAGAGGCACGCGCAGCAGATCGGCGCGCTGGAGAGGGAGAGAGACGCGCTGCTGAGGGAGGAGACGGACGCCACTGCACGAGGTACTCCCATTGGGCGGTGTCCAGTCATGTGACTGTAGAGAGCGCAAGCTTGACGTGTGTGTGTTTGTGTCGACAGTGATGGAGGCGTTACAGAAAGCGCACCGAGAGGAGCTGGAGAAAACCGCACAACTCAAAGAGACGCATGGGATGGACACACACACGCTTAACAAACAGCAACAGTGAGTACACACACACACACACTGAACAGTGACTGTTGTGTGGCAGAAACGGATACACACTCATTCAGTGTGTGTGTGTGCAGGGCAGAGGTGGCGTCTCTGCGGCGGGAGCTCCAGGCGCTGTCGGAGCGGTTCTCCCAGAAGTGTCTGGAGCTGAAGCGAGCGCAGCAGCACCACGATCACACGGAGCGACAGATGAGCCAGAAGGACCGACAGGTGGAGCAGCTGAAGAGAGACAACCAGGTGACCGCTCAGACTCGTCTCCGTTCGGTCACATTGACACGTGCAGAGCGAGATGTAAACACACGTCTGTGTCTGCAGGACTTACAGGCCCGTCTGTCCGAGGAGGTGAAGGTCATTCGCTCTCTGGTCACAGGTCAAGGGTCAGGCGCAGGGACTGACGGAGGCGACAGGTCATGGTGTGAGATGCAGGTGAGGCGTTTGATCTCTCTGTTCTGACTCTCAGACACACACATGTATATTTCACACAGCGCGATTATTGTTTTGTCACATGATGGTTTGTCTTTAGAGAAGTGTAAAGGTTTGTTGTGCAATTTTTGAGCCTTTCTTACCAGCTACCGATTTACAAACGAGTGTGTGAGCAGTCTCCAGCCAATCAGAGTTGATCCAGCCAGTCATGATGTGTGTTGCTCAATGGCAGGCTCAGGCAGGACAGGGTTTCATCATCAGTCATGCCGTTTCACGAGTCCAGACCGTTCAAAACAATCTCCATTCTTATTCCTGAGAAATCGAACTCATTTGAAGTTGTTTTTTAGATGCATGACACTGTGTGTGTGTGTGTGTGTGTGTGTGTGTGTCAGGTGCTGCTGCGGGTGCGAGAGAACGAACTGCAGTATCTTCACCAGGAGCTCAACAGCCTCCGCAACCAGATGCACTTCCTCACCACGGTAACACACCTAAACCTGAGTGTGTGTGTGTGTGTGTGTACAGGCTTATATTGCACTGACCCAATGGTCTTCACAAGGAGGTCACCTACATTGTGCAGCAGTCCCCATGGGGGAAATGGATTAATAAACATAATAAATGATGTTTTGTTTTGCTTGTGTGTGTCAGGAGAAGAGCAGCGTGTGCGAGCGCTACCGCGAGGTGTGCGAGGAGCTGAGCGCCATGAAGAGCCGCAGCGAGCGCGAGGCCGAGGCGCTGCGAGAGCACCTGAGACTGGCCCTGAGCGCGCTGCACGAGCACGACAACAGCCTGCGCCACTGACGCGCGGTCATGTGACACTGGAACCCACCCGCGCTTCTGCACTTTCTCACGTGTGTTTACGGGACCAAACTGGAACGCCGGAGGAGCTGAACACACACACGAACAATCGACACACCATTATATCTGATAGACATCTGCCAATCTAGCGTCGTGTGTGTGTGTGTGTGTGTGTGTGTGGAGGCTCGTTTCCACCGCGGGATGATTAAACTCGTAGCTCTGACTCCTTCTCTCGCATTTGTGTGTAATCATGACTGCGGGAGAGAAAGTGTGTGAGACCAGCTTCCACGTCTTTGTGCCACAAAAACAAACCGCTTTGCTTGAATGAGCCAATGTTTTTCAAAAGATGTTTGTGTTTATGTTGTCGTATTTAAATATAGAGTTTTACGCATATGTACACACATCGAGCTATAGCTAATAAATATGGGTTATTTGGTTCATGGACTCTGAGTGTTTGTCTTTTCAGTCTCATCACATTCATTCACAAATAATATCCACAACAATATTCAAAGCGTTTTCTTATTAAGAATCAGGAGTCTTTTACTCATCATTTCTATCACAAAACAAAAAGTAAAAAGTATGCTGACTATAAAAATGTCTGTATTTTAATACTGTATTCATTCGTAAGACTTTTCCATGTTTAAATCAAACTTGAAATGAGGAAAATCACACTTAAAACTTATAAAATGAGGTTTCCTCATGTGTGCAGGTTTCAAAATCTAGTTTTAGCTTACTTTAATGTTTGTTTTGACTTTAAATGATCTTATGTCATCCTAACTATGGCATACTAAGTCATATTTATGAGGAAAAAAGTCGATTTTTATGTCTTAAGAATTGGTAGAAGGCGAGTCGCATCATCAAGTGAAGACTGAAGTAAAACATCACAAAAGTGAAAGATTAAAATCGACTTGTGTATCGTGTTTATCAGTGTTCCAGATGTGCGCATGCGTGTGTACAGTTCCGCTCCGCGCCGGCAGGTGGCGGCGAGGGGATTTGAAGCGCTGGCGCGCATGCGCAGAGAAGAAGCAGAGGCGCATCATGGCGTCCAGCGCAGCGACCCGTACCGGCGCCGCCGCCGCTAAAGTCGTGAAACCGATCTTCAGCCGCGACCTGAACGAGGCCAGACGGAGGGTTCGGGAGCTGTACCGGGCCTGGTACCGGGAGGTGCCGAACGCAGGTACTGCGCGCGCTCACAGCGCGAAACACACACGCACACACCAGCGCGTCAAGGTCATGATAACACAAACAAACACACGAATATACACTGATAAACACTCCAGCATTCACTGTGTCTGTGATCCAGTTCCTCTGTGTGTGTCCAAATGATTCTGTGATGCGAAATCACCGCTATATATGAGTTTATTTAAACTCTTCACCTAAAAGATTCGTTCAGCGATTCATTCTGCTTCGGAACCGAGTCTAATTAAACCTTATTTAAACACTATGGCTGGGTGTCGACACAATTTTCACGATTAGATTCGATATCGATTATTTTGGATGCAGTATTTCAGTTTCAGCACATGGCAAATTTTCTAGAGGAAAGAAATCTCTCAGCTAATGCTGTGAACTACACATGAGAGTCAGCTGGTGCTACTGTAATAATACTGAAGGTTAAATTAACTTATATACAAACACTTAAATTACACTCAATGATGTTTTTATTATAAATTACGTTTAGAATTACATAATCATATTTCTACTCCAATTCATTTTTTTGAAATGTAACATTTAAATCGTGGCTGATTTATTCAAACATGCATTAAATATTAGGGAACATTATAATGAATATGTAACGGTGCATCGCTATATTTATCTTTCTAGAGTCACTTTTCTAGCTGACTAATGAGTTTATGGTCACTGAATGTGTTTTTCTGAGGTAAATGTGACGTCACGTGACACTGAAGCTGTTTTATTGAGGTTGAAGCACTGATTGAGCGATTACACGAGACATGATTTCAGTAAGTTGTACTGTATATTTTAACATACCTTCAGATGTTCATGTTTATTTCGCTGTAACTGGTATTAAAGCGGAGGAGAGGATGATCACATGCTTCTCTTTAACTGAGGCGCTAAAGCGATCCGTCACGCCACATTAAACAGCGCCAAAACGGTATTTATTTTCTGAATCTCATAATAAGATGGACGTCATTTGAAATCTGAGACTTTGCTTCATATCAAAAGTAACAAAGATTATTGTGATTTATTGGATGGGAGGCGCTACATATTCTGCTCATTCATCAACTGAAAACAGACTAGACTAATTGATTCTTGGGATTTACGAATCTATATCGGTTCATAAAAATGAGAATCGATTAAAATCGAGAAATCAATATTGTTTACCCAGCCCTACTTAATACTAGTAGAAATATGTGCCGTTATAATTGTCCAAATATTATGCATTTAATAAGCTCATAAAAACACCATCAGCAGAATAAACACGTGTTATGTGTATGATTATTAGTTATTTACTGTTTGTTGAAAAAGATTCACATGCCAAACTGAACGAACGACACTGTGATTCAGTCAGCGGATCCTCTTTCTGATTCATTGAACGATTCACTCGACTGATTTGTTTTCGTTTGTGTCGCTGAAGTGAATCGAGTGAGTCGTGTTCACTCGCTGACGTGTGTTTCAGTGAATCACTGAAGTGAATCTAGTGAGTTGTGTTCGCTCGCTGACGTGTGTGTGTGTGGGGTTTCAGACCCTGAGTTCCAATGTCCATACTATCCATCCTAAATAGTATGTGAGATTAAAATAAGTGTGTCCCAAAGCATAGTATGTTGAAAAGAGTATGCCAAAAGTCCCCGGATGGTCTACTATTTCCGGTAGATTTTCGAAGTGTGGATCAGTGCACACTATAAAGGCTAATATTGCCCACAACCCATTGCGTGTTGTAGAGGATTCAGTTCAGAACTACAAACACGAGTAAAAAGTGTTAAAAAACTACAAAACGTGGCGAATATGCACGATCGACGCTGAGAGATTGTTTGAGTGACTAATAATCAGTTCAAACTGATAGAAAATATTTATTTAATGTTATATGTGTTATTTTTCATCTGCAAATACCAATGTGGACTTTTATAAAGATCTGATTGGTCATTACCTTTTATATGCATTAATATGAGGAGAGTTCTCCACATGAAAGACTCGCGACTGCAGATCAACGTGCTGCATTTCTCTCCGATACGGTAGGAAATTAGCTAAATGAAATGTGGAGGATGTAAGATGATTGACAGGCCAGTTTACGGTGACTGGATGCGACAGAGAGAAAAGACGCGATTGTATGACGTGATAGTATGTCCCAAAGCTTGTCTACTCTTTTGCTACACACTCAAAAGTAAGTACTTTTTGTTCACAGAAAGAGTACATACTTTTAGGGCGTAGTATTAGTAGGTGAATTGGAACGCAGCAAGTGAGTCACTGAAGTGAATCGAGGGAGTCGTGTTCGCTCGCTGACGTGTGTGGTTTCAGTGAATCGCTGAAGTGAATCAAGTCGTCTGCGCTCGCTAATGTGTGTGTGTGTGTGTGTCATGTGTTTCAGTTCACGTGTTTCAGCTGGACATCACTCCGCGTCAAGGCCGAGACAAAGTGCGGGAGATGTTCGACAGGAACAGACACGTGACGGACCCTCGCGTCATCGACATGCTGGTCATCAAGGTGAGGAGTGCGGCCGCTGCTAGCGTGTGTTTAGCTGTGACGTGTGTGTGTGTGTTTGATCTGAACCTGTGTGTGTGTTTCAGGGCAAGATGGAGCTGGAGGAAACCATCAACGTCTGGAAGCAGAAAACTCACATCATGCGCTACTTCCACGAAACCGAGGTGCCGCGTCCCACCGACTTCCTCTCCAAATTCTACCACGGACACGACCCTTGACCTTTGATATGTGTGTTGTCATTTTCTGCTTCTGGACTGTAAATACACTCGTGCTGAATCTCTCCGGTGTGTGTGTGTGTGTCATTGAACCGTCACTACATCTGATGATCAGTGTTGAAAACAGTCATTTTATTTTTCAGGATGTTTTGATGAATACAAACAAACAGCATTATTTGAATCTTTTGAAACATTATAAATGTGTTTATTGTCAGCAGAACCTCGTTCGGAGTCGTTGAATCGCTCACTCGACTGATTCGATTCGTAAGTGTGTGTATATCCCTATTGTAGATCAGTGTTCAACAGAATCAGTAATTCAGCATCGCTGCGTTTGAACCGCTTCATAAATACACAGTTACAGACAGATGGATCGCATCCTCCAGGATGAGTGTTCGCACACGGATCCTCCAGTGTTTACGGAGCGAATCTCCAGCAGCACCTGAGGAAACAAACACACACATCCGTCGCTCGTTACGGGAGTCTGAAGTCACGTCGGATCGTACGGATGCAGTCGCTCGTGACGGCAGACCTGAGATCAGTCGTCATCGTCGTCGTCCTCGGGTACGAATATATCGTGTTCCTCCAGCAGAGCCGCGAAGTTCTTGCTGATCATCGTCCCGACGTACAGGAACGGAGCCACGACCATCATGATCCGGACCAGACCGAACGCCGTCTGCCGACACAACACGTTACTGCTCGTATATCAGTGTTCATATGTGGGTGTTACATTGACCCAGTGTGCTGTGCTTGTGTGTTTCAGTGTGCGAGGGTCCATAAAGAGTCCTCGGGATAATTTGTTATTTTACCTATCCAATCAAATCAAGTCTTTGTTCTTGTGCTGAATAAATATTGCATTTCAGAAATAGTGGGCTGGTGACTGAAGAAGAGTCAAACTGCCTGGCTTCATTCTACAGGTGAATTTCACACACAAACAACACTATTTCCTGAAATACACCAAAGTCCCTTTCAGACCAGTCATTTCACTCTTTGAAACGCCTCTCGGGCATCTCCTAGTGCAGCTCCTATCTCTTTGAATGGGGAAACATCACATTCTCTGAAGCTGTTCGCCAAGATTTTGATTAAATTTCATAATTACAAATGAAATCTGACAACTGTCTAATAAATTGTTTCTAAATGCTCGAATCATGACAAAAAACGGTACTTTACAGGCTCATGCGCAGTCCTAAATGCGCGTCTCTTTTCGGAGGCTCGCGTCTGACTGTTTCTATAGAAACCGGAGCTTCTAACGGCCGCTGCAGTGACGCGATGTCTTTACTGGTGGCGATTGGCTCTTATTTAGAAGGCGGGACTTATTCCGCCATATTGCGAGTTGCACTTTCTGCCATTCATAATAATACGAGTGACGCGTCGCGTGTTATTCTATAGTCTATAGTTATTCTATACTACATTATAATTATTGAATTGAACTGAACTGAATGGGAGAAATTGCAAAATGGCAGAACAAGTTCGACCTTTTAAGTAAAAGTGCCAATCGCTGATTGATAAAGTTATTGCTGCAGCTGTTCCCATAGAAACCTGAGACTCGCGCTAGGACCGCACATGCGCATTGTTGCCATAGAAACACGAGACTCGCGCTAGGACCGCACATGCGCATTGTTGCCATAGAAACACGAGACTACGCTAGGACCGCACATGCGCATTGTTGCCATAGAAACACGAGACTCGCGCTAGGACTGCACATGCGCATTGTTGCCATAGAAACACGAGACTCGCGCTAGGACTGCACATGCGCGTTGATGTCTGAATAAGCTTCTCGCTATTTGAGCATAAGAAACAGTTCATGTCAGATTAATTTGTGATTATTTAATTGTGAGTTTGCCAAGCAGTTTTTCACGAAAAAGACAGGACTGCCTGAAATAGCTGCCCGGAGGCGTTACAAGATGGCCGCCGAGTGAGCAGACTTTCCTGAACTCAATCCGAATCGAAAAGCACTGACTCTACTGAGCATGTGCAGATTACATCATCACTCACGCTTCATTAGCATATTAGTGATTAGTGTGTTGCTACCATGTGTGCCTCATGCGTCCTGAAAAGTGAAGCTGCGGGCTCTTTGATCGCCCCCTGGTGGCTGGATGCAGTACAGGTCATAAACCCGCCCTCTCCATGCAAACGAATGGCACATGTCAAAATAAAAAAATAATTAATTACACTTACAATCGAATTTTCCGATAGATGGGTTTGGTCATTGGTCATGGGTTTTGTGATCAGTTTGATTTTAGCTAGTAATGTGATGCTACAGAAACGGGGCGTGTCATCATGATTGACAGCTTCTCTGAGGACTGTCAGAGCTTCGAGGGGAGATTGAAGATGTATAACTAACTACTAATTTTCAATTTCTGTGTTATTTCACACCAACAAAATGAGTTGTTCATCAGTAAACTGTCCTAACCGACCTACAGGATCTGACGGATCACTGAACCTTTTTTTGTAACGTTAAACGTGGGCTTTATAAGCTAATTAATAAACGTTATTAGCTAAGATAACACGCCTAACGCTAGCCATATCGGGAAAAAACAGGCGATCGTTATCTGGCAGTTACTAATTATTTTTATGGGTATAAAATAATAATTATCAGGACAAAACTAATGATTGCCTACTCTAAATACAGCAATAGATCTCCTGTAACGTTAGTTGAACTTGACTGCGGTTTCAAAAATATTATCGCTCTAGAAACAGAATATTATTTTACAAGTTGAATTTGTGTATAATTTATATATTTAAAATACATCAATTACGATGGAACGCTGTACGGTCATACACTAGAAGATCATAGTGCATACTAAATAGTGCATAGTGTGGGAAACTTACATCTTTCCTGTTGTATTTATAAATCAGCCTTAGTGTGACCGGCCTTTAGTTACTGATATGATTATCATAATTATTATCTTTATTGTTACATTCATTACGATAGTTATTTATCGTAGTAATATGTATAGTTGTTATTATCCTAGTTATCGTTATTGATGTAAACAGGCTCTCCTCTAATAGACATGACGTGAGATATTATAATTAATATTTCAGCAGATGTAGCTGTGCGCGCGCGCGCACTGACTGACAGATGTGGTGTGTGTTCGTGCGCGCGCGTCCTCTCGTGCATGTTTGTGTGTAGATCTGACCGCGATATTCACATCTGTCCATTTATTCTAGAACTGATCGCGGGTTTCTCTGCTTCGGATCAATAATCGCGTTATGTTATTCAACCGATCGCTCGCTGTGTGTGTGTGACTCTGTGTGTGTGTGTGTGTGTGTGTGTGTGTGAGATCGATTGATCGTGTTGTTACTCACTCACTTTCTTGGGTTTGGGCAGAATGGCGCCGGAGGTGGTGCTCACTGCGGTCCGGTGCTGCTGCTGAACCCGAACCAGCCGAGCGCGAGGAGACAAAGAACCGAGCGACAGAGACACGACCCGACGAGCCGCCATGATCACTGAGTGTGTGTGTGTGTGTGTGTGTGCGGAAACAAATACACCAGCGCTGAAAATAAACACATATTCAAAATACCTCTGAGATGAAAGACTGCATAACTAGTGCTTGACATGACATGACATGTTCCTCCTCTGTCATGGCTCTACTTCAGATCATTCCAGTTTAATTCCAGGTTAAATGGTTAATTCCAGTTTAATTAATTCCAGTTCAAATGGTTCATTATAGTTCACATAATTGCAGGGGCCTGTACCATGATGGTAGTTGAACAAACTCAGGGTTATTGGATTAGTTTCGAGTTGACAAAACCAAACCACTCCAATCCGGCTTTGTTGGTACCATGATGCTGATCATCAACTTTCTCTGTCAACTCAGACTTTGATCCTGAGTTTGTGGAGCGCGTGCACATGAATCCGTGACATCAGTGCCGAACTGCCAATCACATGCCTTGCAACAGAAACAAACTGTGATTCACTTCTCGCGATAGAGCCAGCTAAATTCAAAACTCTTTTGCAGAAAATGAAGAATTTAAACGCATTTACACTGATGGAAAACACTTGTCTGTGAAAGAGGACAAATAAAAGAAATGATCTTTTTCTATCAGTCCAAGTGAAGTTAGTTTATATAGCTGATAATATATAGCGATAAAGACTCAAACATACAAGCTCACATGTAGTCATATTTAAATAGTATATTTACACCTTATTTATATTAGCCTACATATGATCTATATATTAATATTCATTGAAACTAAGTGCTTAATAACAACTGTTAAACTAAACTTGCATGTGTGTAATTGATTAATAAAAATATAGATCATATACAAATCATATATAAATTATCATTAAAACCAGACAATTTCATCATTAAATATTTGTTTTTACTATATAATGACCTTTAATTTGGAGGAAGAGAAACTGGGGGAGTGACTTTATTGCGTTGGGTGTGTCAGTGTCACTTAGCTTACGTCTGATTGGTCTAATTTCAGTTTGAGATCTCTAACCCTGAACATAACCTGTCCCGGAGCAGGTTAGCCGTGGAGCGTAAGTTACCATGGCGATGAACACCGCTAAAAGCCAAGTCACTTTCATGGTACCTGAAACTCAGGATTGGTGCAAACTAATCTAAAATCTGAAAGGGTTAGTTAATTCTAGTTTAAAGGGTTAGTTAATTCTAGTTTAAAGGTTAGTTAATTCTAGTTTAAAGGTTAGTTAATTCTAGTTTAAAGGGTTAGTTAATTCTAGTTTAAAGGGTTAGTTAATTCTAGTTTAAAGGTTAGTTAATTCTAGTTTAAAGGGTTAGTTAATTCTAGTTTAAAGGGTTAGTTAATTCTAGTTTAAAGGGTTAGTTAATTCTAGTTTAAAGGTTAGTTAATTCCAGTTTAAAGGGTTAGTTAATTCCAGTTTAAAGGGTTAGTTAATTCTAGTTTAAAGGGTTAGTTAATTCTAGTTTAAAGGTTAGTTAATTCTAGTTTAAAGGTTAGTTAATTCTAGTTTAAAGGGTTAGTTAATTCTAGTTTAAAGGGTTAGTTAATTCTAGTTTAAAGGGTTAGTTAATTCTAGTTTAAAGGGTTAGTTAATTCTAGTTTAAAGGGTTAGTTAATTCTAGTTTAAAGGGTTAGTTAATTCTAGTTTAAAGGGTTAGTTAATTCTAGTTTAAAGGTTAGTTAATTCTAGTTTAAAGGGTTAGTTAATTCTAGTTTAAAGGGTTAGTTAATTCTAGTTTAAAGGGTTAGTTAATTCTAGTTTAAAGGTTAGTTAATTCCAGTTTAAAGGGTTAGTTAATTCCAGTTTAAAGGGTTAGTTAATTCTAGTTTAAAGGGTTAGTTAATTCTAGTTTAAAGGGTTAGTTAATTCTAGTTTAAAGGGTTAGTTAATTCTAGTTTAAAGGGTTAGTTAATTCTAGTTTAAAGGGTTAGTTAATTCTAGTTTAAAGGGTTAGTTAATTCTAGTTTAAAGGGTTAGTTAATTCTAGTTTAAAGGGTTAGTTAATTCTAGTTTAAAGGGTTAGTTAATTCTAGTTTAAAGGGTTAGTTAATTCTAGTTTAAAGGTTAGTTAATTCTAGTTTAAAGGGTTAGTTAATTCTAGTTTAAAGGGTTAGTTAATTCTAGTTTAAAGGGTTAGTTAATTCTAGTTTAAAGGTTAGTTAATTCCAGTTTAAAGGGTTAGTTAATTCTAGTTTAAAGGGTTAGTTAATTCTAGTTTAAAGGTTAGTTAATTCTAGTTTAAAGGGTTAGTTAATTCTAGTTTAAAGGGTTAGTTAATTCTAGTTTAAAGGGTTAGTTAATTCTAGCTTAAAGGGTTAGTTAATTCTAGTTTAAAGGTTAGTTAATTCCAGTTTAAAGGGTTAGTTAATTCTAGTTTAAAGGGTTAGTTAATTCTAGTTTAAAGGGTTAGTTAATTCTAGTTTAAAGGTTAGTTAATTCCAGTTTAAAGGGTTAGTTAATTCTAATTTAAAGGGTTAGTTAATTCTAGTTTAAAGGTTAGTTAATTCTAGTTTAAAGGTTAGTTAATTCTAGTTTAAAGGGTTACTTAATTCTAGTTTAAAGGGTTAGTTAATTCTAGTTTAAAGGGTTAGTTAATTCTAGTTTAAAGGTTAGTTAATTCTAGTTTAAAGGGTTAGTTAATTCTAGTTTAAAGGGTTAGTTAATTCTAGTTTAAAGGGTTAGTTAATTCTAGTTTAAAGGTTAGTTAATTCCAGTTTAAAGGGTTAGTTAATTCTAGTTTAAAGGGTTAGTTAATTCTAGTTTAAAGGTTAGTTAATTCTAGTTTAAAGGTTAGTTAATTCTAGTTTAAAGGGTTACTTAATTCTAGTTTAAAGGGTTAGTTAATTCTAGTTTAAAAGGTTAGTTAATTCTAGTTTAAAGGGTCAGTTAATTCTAGTTTAAAGGTTAGTTAATTCTAGTTTAAAGGTCAGTTAATTCTAATTTAAAGGTCAGTTAATTCCAGTTTAAAGGGTTAGTTAATTCTAGTTTAAAGGGTTAGTTAATTCTAGTTTAAAGGGTTAGTTAATTCTAGTTTAAAGGTCAGTTAATTCCAGTTTAAAGGGTTACTTAATTCTAGTTTAAAGGGTTACTTAATTCTAGTTGAAAGGGTTAGTTATTTCTAGTTTAAAGGGTTAGTTAATTCTAGTTTAAAGGGTTAGTTAATTCCAGTTTAAAGGGCTAGTTAATTCTAGTTTAAAGGGTTAGTTAATTCTAGTTTAAAGGGTTACTTAATTCTAGTTTAGAGGGTTAGTTATTTCTAGTTTAAAGGGTTAGTTAATTCTAGTTTAAAGGGTTAGTTAATTCCAGTTTAAAGGGCTAGTTATTTCTAGTTTAAAGGGTTAGTTAATTCTAGTTTAAAGGGTTAGTTAATTCCAGTTTAAAGGGTTAGTTAATTCTAGTTTAAAGGGTTAGTTAATTCTAGTTTAAAGGTTAGTTAATTCCAGTTTAAAGGGTTAGTTAATTCTAGTTTAAAGGTTAGTTAATTCCAGTTTAAAGGGTAAGTTAATTCTAGTTTAAAGGGTTATTTAATTCTAGTTTAAAGGTTAGTTAATTCCAGTTTAAAGGGTTAGTTAATTCTAGTTTAAAGGGTAAGTTAATTCTAGTTTAAAGGGGTAAGTTAATTCTAGTTTAAAGGGTTAGTTAATTCTAGTTTAAAGGTCAGTTAATTCCAGTTTAAAGGGTTAGTTAATTCTAGTTTAAAGGTTAGTTAATTCTAGTTTAAAGGGTTAGGTAATTCTAGTTTAAAGGGTTACTTAATTCTAGTTTAAAGGGTTAGTTAATTCTAGTTTAGAGGTTAGTTAATTCGAGTTTAAAGGTTAGTTAATTCCAGTTTAAAGGGTTAGTTAATTCTAGTTTAAAGGGTTAGTTAATTCTAGTTTAAAGGGTTAGTTAATTCTAGTTTAAAGGTTAGTTCATTCCAGTTTAAAGGTTAGTTCATTCCAGTTTAAAGGTTAGTTAATTCTAGTTTAAAGGTTAGTTAATTCTAGTTTAAAGGGTTAGTTCATTCTAGTTTAAAGGGTTAGTTCATTCTAGTTTAAAGGTTAGTTAATTCTAGTTTAAAGGTCAGTTAATTCTAGTTTAAAGGTCAGTTAATTCTAGTTTAAAGGTTAGTTAATTCCAGTTTAAAGGTTAGTTAATTCCAGATTAAAGGTTAGTTAATTCTAGTTTAAAGGTCAGTTAATTCTAGTTTAAAGGGTTAGTTCATTCTAGTTTAAAGGTTAGTTAATTCTAGTTTAAAGGTCAGTTAATTCTAGTTTAAAGGTCAGTTAATTCTAGTTTAAAGGTTAGTTAATTCCAGTTTAAAGGTTAGTTAATTCCAGATTAAAGGTTAGTTAATTCTAGATTAAAGGTCAGTTAATTCTAGTTTAAAGGGTTAGTTAATTCTAGTTTAAAGGTTAGTTAATTCTAGTTTAAAGGGTTAGTTAATTCTAGTTTAAAGGTTAGTTAATTCTAGTTTAAAGGGTTAGTTAATTCTAGTTTAAAGGTTAGTTAATTCCAGTTTAAAGGGTTAGTTAATTCTAGTTTAAAGGGTTACTTAATTCTAGATTAAAGGTCAGTTAATTCTAGTTTAAAGGGTTAGTTAATTCTAGTTTAAAGGTTAGTTAATTCTAGTTTAAAGGGTTAGTTAATTCTAGTTTAAAGGTTAGTTAATTCTAGTTTAAAGGGTTACTTAATTCTAGTTTAAAGGGTTACTTAATTCTAGTTTAAAGGGTTAGTTAATTCTAGTTTAAAGGGTTAGTTAATTCTAGTTTAAAGGGTTAGTTAATTCTAGTTTAAAGGTTAGTTAATTCTAGTTTAAAGGTCAGTTAATTCTAGTTTAAAGGGTTAGTTAATTCTAGTTTAAAGGTCAGTTAATTCTAGATTAAAGGTCAGTTAATTCTAGTTTAAAGGGTTAGTTAATTCTAGTTTAAAGGGTTAGTTAATTCTAGTTTAAAGGTTAGTTAATTCTACTTTAAAGGTCAGTTAATTCTAGATTAAAGGTCAGTTAATTCTAGTTTAAAGGGTTAGTTAATTGTAGTTTAAAGGTTAGTTAATTCTAGTTTAAAGGGTTAGTTAATTCTAGTTTAAAGGTTAGTTAATTCTAGTTTAGAGGTTAGTTAATTCCAGTTTAAAGGGTTACTTAATTCTAGTTTAAAGGGTTAGTTAATTCTAGTTTAAAGGTTAGTTAATTCTAGTTTAAAGGTTAGTTAATTCCAGTTTAAAGGGTTAGTTAATTCTAGTTTAAAGGTCAGTTAATTCTAGATTAAAGGTCAGTTAATTCTAGTTTAAAGGGTTAGTTAATTCTAGTTTAAAGGGTTAGTTAATTCTAGTTTAAAGGTTAGTTAATTCTAGTTTAAAGGGTTAGTTAATTCTAGTTTAAAGGTTAGTTAATTCTACTTTAAAGGTCAGTTAATTCTAGATTAAAGGTCAGTTAATTCTAGTTTAAAGGGTTAGTTAATTGTAGTTTAAAGGTTAGTTAATTCTAGTTTAAAGGGTTAGTTAATTCTAGTTTAAAGGTTAGTTAATTCTAGTTTAGAGGTTAGTTAATTCCAGTTTAAAGGGTTACTTAATTCTAGTTTAAAGGGTTAGTTAATTCTAGTTTAAAGGTTAGTTAATTCTAGTTTAAAGGTTAGTTAATTCCAGTTTAAAGGGTTAGTTAATTCTAGTTTAAAGGTCAGTTAATTCTAGATTAAAGGTCAGTTAATTCTAGTTTAAAGGGTTAGTTAATTCTAGTTTAAAGGGTTAGTTAATTCTAGTTTAAAGGTTAGTTAATTCTAGTTTAAAGGTTACTTAATTCTAGTTTAAAGGTCAGTTAATTCCAGTTTAAAGGGTTACTTAATTCTAGTTTAAAGGGTTACTTAATTCTAGTTTAAAGGGTTACTTAATTCTAGTTTAAAGGGTTAGTTAATTCTAGTTTAAAGGGTTTGTTAATTCCAGTTTAAAGGGTTAGTTAATTCTAGTTTAAAGGGTTAGTTAATTCTAGTTTAAAGGTTAGTTAATTCCAGTTTAAAGGGTTAGTTAATTCTAGTTTAAAGGTTAGTTAATTCCAGTTTAAAGGGTTAGTTAATTCTAGTTTAAAGGGTAAGTTAATTCTAGTTTAAAGGGGTAAGTTAATTCTAGTTTAAAGGGTTAGTTAATTCTAGTTTAAAGGTCAGTTAATTCTAGTTTAAAGGGTTAGTTAATTCCAGTTTAAAGGGTTAGTTAATTCTAGTTTAAAGGTTAGTTAATTCTAGTTTAAAGGGTTAGGTAATTCTAGTTTAAAGGGTTACTTAATTCTAGTTTAAAGGGTTAGTTAATTCTAGTTTAGAGGTTAGTTAATTCGAGTTTAAAGGTTAGTTAATTCCAGTTTAAAGGGTTAGTTAATTCTAGTTTAAAGGGTTAGTTAATTCTAGTTTAGAGGTTAGTTAATTCGAGTTTAAAGGTTAGTTAATTCCAGTTTAAAGGGTTAGTTAATTCCAGTTTAAAGGGTTAGTTAATTCTAGTTTAAAGGGTTAGTTAATTCTAGTTTAAAGGGTTAGGTAATTCTAGTTTAAAGGGTTACTTAATTCTAGTTTAAAGGGTTAGTTAATTCTAGTTTAGAGGTTAGTTAATTCGAGTTTAAAGGTTAGTTAATTCCAGTTTAAAGGGTTAGTTAATTCTAGTTTAAAGGGTTAGTTAATTCTACTTTAAAGGGTTAGTTAATTCTAGTTTAAAGGTTAGTTCATTACAGTTTAAAGGTTAGTTCATTCCAGTTTAAAGGTTAGTTAATTCTAGTTTAAAGGTTAGTTAATTCTAGTTTAAAGGGTTAGTTAATTCTAGTTTAAAGGGTTAGTTAATTCCAGTTTATGAGAGAAACTGGTATATTTGAGTAATCTCCCGTGTCTGAGGTGAGAAATAAAGATCCGCACACAGCAGTTATCATCCAGTAACCGTACACAGATCAGATATAACGAGCTCCAGCAGAATGAACGTCTTTATTATTCCAGCAATATTTACATCATTACTTCAGTCCGGCTCGCCTCTATAAATACTGTACAGACGGTCAAAAATATCTACAACAAACAAACTCAACGTGCAAAGCCATGAAAACTCACTTCACTGGCCAGAGCGAGAGTGAAACCATAAAAACACAACATTATTATTATCATTATCATGATTATTATTATTATTATTATTATGAAAGGATGAATGAACAGCAGCTGTCATGTGACGGTTCCTCTGGGCTTTGTGTGAGTTTGAATGCATCATCAGTTCATGTATTTACACACGTCATCATCATGAAACAAATCAATAACTTCATACGTTCATCCAGCGGAGGATCGAGGAGCGTCACTGTGGGGAAACACACGAGAAACACACGTCTCTTAATCCAGCATACACACTCATTCTCATAATGCTGTTAGATGAGAACATCTTTCTGATCGTTCCTTCACTGAAATGACCTCTGACCTGTTTGAAGGACAGGCGTCTGAAGAACTTGTTGATGTGGAAGGCGGCGGGTTTGGCGGATCCGGCGTCTCTGCTGGCGTCCGGCAGCTGTACGATCTGGGCGGCAGCGATGGCCGCTCTCAGACTGAGGCTCTTGAGCAGCTGCGCGGCCGGACGGCGGCCGGACGTGGGCCGAGACGAGACGCTGATGTAAGACGCGTCCTTCTGCTGCGGCTGGTAACTCACTGCCGGAGACAAGAACGTCAGTTCACACTGAGAGGGACTTTTATTTTGACACTGATGCACCTTGATGATTATGTAACAATAAAACAACTTCTTATTGGTCGTGACTGTAACAGTGTAACACCTGTTGCCGTGAGGACGGTGTCCGTGGTGCTGCTCAGCTGCAGGAGGATTGTGGGATAGTACGGGTGGAACAGGAAGAGCTTGCGGAGAACCGGCTCGGCCGCGGCAGCCGCCTGGTTGGTTGCCTTGGTAACGTTCTGCGCCTGCGAGATCGGATCTCCCGCCCAGAAGAGGAACACGGATTGGCCGGACGTGGTGAGAACGGACGAATCCTCCACCGCCAGACGAGGACACACAAACCCCGCCTCCCACAAGCTCCGCCCACGAGCGCCGTCGATGATCTGCACCTGCGGTTCACACAGACAATCAGCTCGCTGCGTGTGTGTGTGTGTATGCTAATGAGATGGTAATGAGATGCGCACCTTCCTGACGCCATTGGTCGACTGATGAATGAGTAGATCAGGAACACCGTCGTCATTGAAGTGACCCAACGCCGGGCGACTGCGAACACACGGAAACAGTGCTGAGGTTACCGGAGCGTTGCTTTATGGTTGATAAAGTGTTTTAATGCGTTAACTAAAACCGAACCATTACAAAACATAATCTTTACTTGAAATAAAATAAACGTTAAGTGAAATTACATAATATATAGAAACTTGGTAATAAAATAACAAATTAAAACTACATATAAAAAACAAAAACAACAAAATGACTAAAAATTTAAACTTAAAATGAAAATTAGAAAATATATAAATACAAAACTAATTCAAAATATTAATAAAAATTGCAAAAACATACAACAAAATAACTAAAACAAACTAAAATTAAAAAAAAACTAAAAATATTAATAGAAATTACAAAACAGCAAAATTAAATTTAAATTTAAAATGAACAGAAAATACAAGAATAAATACTAATTATAAAAATATAAATAAAAGTGGCAAAGTTCTCTTAAACTTTAACTAAAATAAAATGGAAAAATAATTCAAACTAATTCAAAATATTAGTAAAGATAACAACAACAACAACAGAATTACAAAATAAAATAATACAACTAAAAAACTAAAACATCAACTAAAATTAAAATTGAAAAAATAAAAAAACAGTTCAAAATACTAAATTACTAAAAGTTCTCTAAAACTTTACCTAAAATTAAAATGGAAAAATAATTAAAATATTAGTAAAAACAACAAAAAACCCCAACAGAGTTATAGAACTTTGAAATGAAAGTGAAAACAGAAAACATAAAATAAATACTCATGCACAATATTAATATAAAACCACAAGAAACTCTCTAAAACTTTAACTAAAAATTAAAATGAAATCTAATTCAAAATATTAATTAAAAAACAGAAAAAACTAATTAATAAATGTTTACCTAAAATGAAATGAAAAATATAAAAACTAATTCAAAATATTAGTAAAAAACAAATTACTAAATATTTACCTAAAATTGAATGAAAAATATAAAAACTAATTCAAAATATTAGTAAAAAAATGATAAAAAACCCAACACAATTACTAGAACTTTGAAATTAAAATGAAAACAGAAAACAATAAAAATAAATACTCATTCTCAATAATAATAAAAATCCCTAAAACTTTAACTAAAATTAAAATGGAAAAAGAAAATATAAAAATGAAAACCGATTTAAAATATTAATAAAAACTAAACCACACATCAAAATTACCAAAGCATTTATTAAAATGTAAATTATTAATAAAACAAAAACAACAAACTGCCCAAATGATGGCAGAGAACAGTGGTAGTGTTTTATGAATAGCTGTGTGATGATGATGTACAGACGTGTGTATGGCGGCGAGGCCGAGGCTCCAGGCGGTGTGCGTGTCGCTCTCTCTCAGCACGGACAGCTGGCCGCTCGCTCCGGACAGCAGGATCCAGTCGCTGCGGCTGGAGTTCAGCACCGACGCGCTGTCCAGGTTATTGTGCTGATGACACAGACCGGCCACCAGGGGGAGCAGGAACTCCACCTGCTCAGATGCACTGACACACACACACACACACACGGGGTCAGGGGTCAGTGTTAATGTGTGTGTGTCAGTGTTAATGTGTGTGTGTGTGTGTGTGCGGCGGCACCTGCTGATGTGAATGAGCGATGAAGAGTTGCTCTTCCTCAGACGCTCCCAGCTGGGCTCCTTCAGACTGACCCGAGACGCAGCCGTCCCGCCTGTGGCCTGACTGTAAATGAAGCTGAGAGAGACGCCCTCCACCGTGCCTGAGGAAAATACATCAGGCTTTGCTGTGACATTAATAAGGCCAGAAGAAGTCATAATTATGGGATTAAAAAAATGAAATTATGACATTCTAAGTCATTGACATAATTATGACATAAATAGAAATTTGAGATTTTATATCATAATTTCATTTTATGTCAATTTTTTTGACATAATTTGGACAATTTCAAATTTTTTAAATTTTTAAGTCATAATTATGACTGTCAATTTCAATTTAGTATGTGATCATTTAAACTTAAGTAATTTTTTTTTTTTCAATTTTGACAATATATGATCATTTTAACTTAATGATAATTTCAACTTTTTAAGTCATAATTTCAAATTCTATCAATTCCTTTTTTGGTCAATTTTGACTTAGTATATGATAATTTCAACTTTTTAAGTTGCAATTTAGACTTTTTGTCAATTTTGACATAATTTCACATTTTTAAGACATAATTTCAGCTTGTTGTCAATTTCAGCTTACTATAATTTCAAGTTTTTAATTCATAATTTCATCTGTAAATTTTGTTTCGGTATATGATAATTTCAACTTTTTAAGTTATAATTTTGATTTAGTACATGATCATTTCAACTTTTTAAATCATAATTTCCAATTTTTTACATTTTGTCAATTTAGACTTTTTGTCAATTTCAACTTAGTATATGATAATTTCAACTTAAGTCGTAATTTTGAATTGCATTAATTTAAACTTTTTAAGTCATAATTTTTACTTTTATGTTACTTTTGACTTAGTATATGATAATTTCAACATTTTTATTCATAATTTTGATTTAGTATATGATCATTTAAACTTGACTAAAGTCATTTTTACGTTTTATGTCAATTTAGACTTTTTGTCAATTTCGACTTAGTATATGATAATTTCAATTTAAATCGTAATTTTGATTTGTCGTAATTTCAACTTTTTAGATCAATTTGGACTTTTATGTTAGTTTGGACTAAGTATGTCATAGTGTTGATACATATCCATGCGACAGCTCGACACATGATCAGACGCGGGAACGAGGCTCACCCAGTCCAAACAGCACATAATAGGCTCCCTTCAGCGTCTCGTGCAGCAGCGGACCAATCAGCTTCCCCTGAGCCGTGAGGTTAAAGTTCACCGGCCGGCCAATCAGAGCTCCTGACCGTCCGGAGATCAGGACCAGAGCCAGATCAGACACCTGAGGACGTCACCATTACCCACATCATGTCAGTATTAGCCTGAGACGGTTCAACAGCAGATGATGTGAAAGCCGTCCCACAAGAAAGCATTCATCAAGCAGCTGAATAACGTCACCATGATGCAGAAATGTGACTGTGTGTGTGGTCACCTGGTCTGCTGGAAGTGTTGCGATCAGCAGGTCTGGGAACGCGTCTCCGTCCAGATCAGGCAGCAGAACCGCGTGAGACTCCACGTCACCCACAGCTGCCGTCCACCACGTCCGGCCTGAAACACACACTAATGATCAACATGAGCGAGTGTGTGTGTGTGTGTGTGTGTGTGTGAGAGACAGAGACCTGTGGAGGCGTTCACGGTGATGATGTGACCGGAGCTGATCAGGACGCAGGCCGAGGACAACTTCCTCCACAGTGGATCTGTACTTCCTGTCTGCAGTCCACACTGAACGGAGAACAGCGGCTCTCGCAGCGGCCTCGTCCACAGCAGCTGCCCGCCGACGCCGCTCACCGCCGACACGCTGAACTCTGCACACACACACACACCAAGCATTCTGATTGGACGAGCCGCATCAACTGTTCTGCTGGAGGAGGGCGCATTAGTGCCCGCCCACTTTTACAGCAGTGCTGGTTCCGGAAGAATTCTCCCATTCATTCGTTACAGTTATCATTATAGTAATCGTAGTCATTGTTACAGTTATCATTCGTTATCATTATTGTTAACATTATAGTCATTGTTACAGTTACTGTTATAGTTTTCATGGTAACTCTTTATTTTACCGTGTCAGTTACACGTTACATGTAGTTACAGTAGTAATAACTATAAATTATGCATAATTATATGCAATTAACCCTAAATCAAACCCCCATCCTAAAGTAAGCACCAATTATTATTATTACTCAGTACTTAAATGTATAATTACACTGTAACATGGAAATAAAGTGTAACCATTTTCATTATAGTGTTACCATTATAGTTAAAATTTTAGCTACAGTTATCATTACAGTTAACATTAAAGTAATTGTTATCGTCATTGTTGTAGTTTACATTATAGTTTGTGTTACAATTAGCGTTACATTTATCATTATATAGTTGTCATTATAGTTTTTATTAGTTATCATTTGTTATCGTTACAGTTAATGTAACATTTATCATTATAGTTATCATAGTTAATGTTACAGTTTTCATTAGTTACTGTTAATAGTTTTTATTATTAGTTATTGCTAGTTATTAGTTATGATTATACTTAACGTTAAAGTGTAACAGTTATCGCTAGTATAAGTTATCATTAGTTGTTACAGTTAACATAGTAATTGTTACTGTCATTGTTATAGTTATCATTATAGTTATTGCTACAGTCATCATTATAGTTGTTACAGATAGCGTTACTCTTATCATTATAGTTAATGTTACAGTTATCGCTAGTTATTTTTATACTTTTTATTATTAGTTATTGCTAGTTATCATTACAGTTATCATTATAGTCATGATTATAGTTATTGTTACAGTTATCGCTAGTTAACATTATAATTATCATTATTTATCATAGTTAATGTAACATTTATCATTACAGTTATCATAGTTATTGGTACCATTATCACTACAGTTATTGTTAGCATTACATTTATAGCTAGTTAGCATTATAGTTTTCATTACAGTTATCATTAGTTACTGTTACAGTTAATAGTTATTGTTACAGTCATCATTATAGTTGTTACAGATAGCGTTACGCTTATCATTATAGTTATAGTTAATGTTACAGTTATCGTTACAGTTTTTGCTAGTTATTGTTATACTTTCTATTATTAGTTATTGTTACAGTCATCATTATAGTTATTGTTACAGTCATCATTATAGCTGTTACAGTTAGGAGTACGCTTATCATTATAGTTATAGTTAATGTTACAGTTATCGTTACAGTTTTTGCTAGTTATTGTTATACTTTCTATTATTAGTTATTGTTACAGTCATCATTATAGTTGTTACAGATAGCGTTACGCTTATCATTATAGTTATCATAGTTAATGTTACGGTTATTATTACAGATTTCGCTAGTTATTGTTATACTTTCTATTATTAGTTATTGCTAGTTATCATTATAGTTATTGTTACAGTTAGCGTTACATTTATCATTATGGTTATCATAGTTTTTGTTACAGTTAATGTAACAGTTATCGTTATAGTTTTCATTATAGTTATCGCCGTTATTATTACAGTAGATATTGTTATCGCTTTTACTTCCGGAACCGGCTGTTGTTGCGCTCTATTCTACTGTAACGGGGAGTTTTTACGTCTTCCGTCACTTCCTCCGCTCACCTTTGCTCTGTGCGTTCATTGGCTGACTGTCATTAGAGATGTTCGTGACGCCAATCAAAACGTCCTCCAGTCCG
The DNA here is from genome assembly GCF_024489055.1 of Chanodichthys erythropterus. Taxonomy (NCBI): domain Eukaryota; kingdom Metazoa; phylum Chordata; class Actinopteri; order Cypriniformes; family Xenocyprididae; genus Chanodichthys; species Chanodichthys erythropterus. Next base: position 7,082,805 of record NC_090223.1, read on the forward strand.
TCTCCATCCACGTCCCACAATGCCAGCGGCGGCGACGTCACACCTGAGAGGAAGAACACATGTTGAGGCTGCAGTAGATGTGACTGGTGATCAGGTGGAGTGTCACTCACCGCCCACGTCTCCGAGCTCTCGCTCCCACTGCGGCTGGTGCGGCGCCCCCTGCGGGCAGGGAATGAGAAAGGCGCACAGCAGCACCAGCAGCGCCGCGCAGCTCAGCGGCAGCAGGAAGGCGGCGGTCCGCACCGCCCCTCGCACACGCGCCGCCTTCTCCTCGGAGTCTCCGCCCTGGCTCCGCCCCGGCCCCGCCTCTTCGACATGCCCCGCCCCCTCTCTCTGCAGCCGCTGTGCCCTCCACTCCTCCTCCTCATCGAACTCCTCCTCCTCGTCCCTCAGGTCGGCCACCGCCGGGCTCAGACCGTTACGAGGATAGTTCAGGACCAGATCGTCGTCCTCCGTCTCATCCTCGCTGTCGGCCTGCGTCAGCGGGTCATACTCGCCCAGATCTGAGCCCTTCTTACCTGCGCCACCACAAACTCTTCATATCATTTAACCAAATACACAATTAAAATTAAACTCTTCATAACTATACATTTAACCAAATACACAACTAAAATTAAATCATTTCACATCCTGGAGAAAATACACAGTTTCTCTTGTTTTGGAAAGTAGCGAACAATCCTCTCTTTACAGAAACCACTGTGGTCACGTGACGCTGCCGTTTACCATGGTACTGCACATTCATGTACCATAGGGTATCCACAGTATGATTTAATATGACACAATCGCCATCGTCATTCTCAGTGCAGGTGAATCTGCGCGCTCGTGTGAAGGTCTGATAACACTGACAGGCGCGTGTCGCATTTGAACGCATATAACGGAACGAAGCGTCTGATAATTACATCACTGACGTCACCGAGCAAAACACAGCGCGGCGCGAGCGCGCGCGGCGCATCTGAACCGCTCTTCAATACCGTCATTCATTTGATCGCTTATTCTAGATTAATGTTGCACTTACCCGGTAATTTCAGAGCTCGAGATAGAGCCGCAGCCATTGCGCGAGATGTTATCAGCGACGCGACGCGTGTACCGCTGCAGCGTGTAGCGCTAGAGAGATGCATCACGGGAAATGGAGTCTGGTGAAAATGAACAGATATATATATGCATATTTTACTGAAACATCAAAAAACATCCAAGAGTAATGTATAAACATTTATTTAACCAGCTGGATTAATAAGGTTGTGTCATTTGCCGTTGGGTTGATGTTATTTATTTTTTATTTACGTAATTTGTGTTTATTTTTAATTCGATTGTGTTTAGGTCTAGTCTCGAATGAAAATATTCTTGCTTTCATTTATATTTAATTTGATTAAATTAAATGAGAATAGTTGACTGATTATTTAAATTTGAATTATTAACAAATACTATAGTAAATACTATAGTGTTTTTGAACCATACTATAGTAAAGTACTTGAATATATAACAACTAGTAATAAATTACTAAGTTTTCTACAACTTTACAATATACACTACAGTTTACTGTAGTAAAAACTAAAGTATACTACAGTATTTATATCAGTTCACTAGTTAATTAACTGTTGTAAATACTACAGCATACTACAATTTACTATAGTATGGTTCAAAAACACTAAAGTATTTTTTCTCAGCTGGGAAACTATTAAACATTTTTTACTTGAATAGTTTTTCATGAATTGTCATTTTCATTTTCATTTCGTTCATTTGTTCATGTTCATTTCTGTTAATTTGCTTAATATTTGCACATTTAAATGATGAAACCACAGATGATTTCAGGATTTTTGATTTTTGACTTGACATTTTTACACTGCTTTTATTTTTATTCACATAAATCAAGTTTTATTTCTGTATATGTAGTTATTTTTATTTAGATCCGTTTTACTTTAGTAAATCAAAAGTAAATTATTTTAATAAATATATATATATAATTAAATAAATGATATTATTTAATGTTATTATTTTAAGCATTTATTTATTTCGTACATAAATTTTAATCTAATGTATTTAAAAAAAATATAATTATTGTAAACACGTTATTTATTTATGTCACGGACCTCTAATTCTCCCTAGTAGGGCTCGAGACTACAAACGTTACACGTGATAATACTCATTAAATTCTGTCGTATTCAACTGCGTATGGGGTGTGTCGGGGCAGATCCTGGTTCTAAACTACAAATATTGACACTAACACTCGATAATATTCATTAATTCTGTCATATTTAACTCTTTATGGGGTGTGTGGGGCAAATCCTGGTTCTGGACTACAAGTAAGAACATTTACACTCGACAACATTCATTATTTCTGTCATATTTACGGTTTTGGGGTGTTTCGGGGCAGATCCTGGTTCCGCGGGCATCTCACTAAGTAGGTGAGTCACCACAGCGGACGGACCTGTACCCGTTCAAAAATTTCTCTCGCGAGTATGAGCGAGGACACGGGCGTCACCCCGCGTCGTTATTTTCCTTACTCATCAGTTTAAGGCATGCCTATCCAGTGCGCGAGCTCGCAGTACGGTTCACGAGCGCCGGCGTGCACAGCGACGGTGAGGCGAGCACGAGCGCTCGAGTTCAGAGTTTGATTCGGTCATATCGATCATTATTACACTCCACAGAGAAATACTAGTCCTGTTATTAATATATGATGCTGAAAAAGAGTAATTTCTGACGGGAATGAGGTCTCCAAACAGTGCATTGTGGGACTATCGATGACGTCACGGCGATTCGCTGTTCTCATTGGTTGTAGGCATTGGTTTTTGCTTTTTCAACGTTTTCTCACGATCTTTTACTACATTAACATGGAAAATGTTATTAATTTGCGATTACACTTTTAACACGCTATTTTATCGCTGTAAGAAACCTCTTTTATTCTGTTGTGCTTAAGAAAATTATGTAAAAGCTGCTAAAACTCTATTTTTATTTAATACATTGAAGTTTTTTTAATAGAAAGGTCTTTCATTATTTGTATTTATTTATTTAAATAGAATAAGTACATTTTATTTAGTTACACATACTGTATCTCGCTTAAACCATACTGTGGCTTAAACTAAAGCAAAGCGCGCTGTGACTGAATCGTGTTCGCGTTTCGTGCGCGTGTATTTTGACCCTTTCTGCAGGCCGTCACGCACTGCTCTGGTCCCGCCCTTATGTACGTGACGCGCACGCGCAGTGGAGTCAGTACGGAACCCAGCTAAGGTAGATATGGCGGATCTGTCTCTGGATGAAGTGATTCGTCGCCGCAGCTTCACCGCTCGCGGAGTCAGCAAGAGGTAACGCGCTCCCGGCACTTTAATCAGCGATACTATCACCCGCCGCGGCGTTTCAGCGTTATTATTTTTCACATAAACGCAGTCGTGTGAGGCTCTTAGTGAGCAGATGTCCCGCCTTCTCACGCCGCTCATTGGCTAATATGGCCGCTCCCGTGCTCTGATTGGCTGACGCGCGTGACTCATGGCGTCCAGCGCGTTCTGTGGCTGTTTTTACAAACAAACCTCGTACATTCATGACATTAATCTCTCCGTTTCATTCACATTATCGCGCACTGCGAGCGTCACTATAGGCAGCTGAACCGCGCGTGCGTTCAGTGATTGATCGATATCCGTCGAGAAACAGAAATGTTTTTTACTGTTAAATCTGAGCTAAAACTCTGGAAATGGAGGCTAACTTTGATTCTGACTGAAATATTAATTAAACAATATATAGAAACAGCTTTTAAATGTGGTAAGAAACCCCTTTTTTAATGTTGTTTGAGTTATTCATATGTGTTTCTTTGTCCCTCCCACAGGCCCATATATGGCAGAGGGGCGGGGTCGGTGGGCAGGGCCTTCGATGCCCGTCAGAAGATTGGCAGCAGTGATGTCAGACAGCGGCTGGGAGTGGGCGGGGCCACAGCAGGTAAACACAGTGACATTGGTGTTTGTGAAGCGTTAATGTCGACTGTAGTTTCACGTCCGTCTGTGCGTCCAGCGTTCCCGGTGAAGGACGCGCGGGAGAAGCTGGCGCAGAAGGACGCGCGCTTCCGCATCCGGGGCAGAGGGGGCAGCACAGGCGCGGTGCAGGACGCGCGGCAGACCATCAACTCGCGCAAACAGATCGCGCCGGTGCAGCCGTCGCCCGTCAAACCCGCCGCCGGGATCCCACACATCCACATCCACAACCCCGCCCCCAGCGTGAGAATGGGCGTGGCCTTGCAGCCAGGAGGCGGGCTCACCAAAGTAGTCGACGCACGTGATAGGTTGAGCTTAAAGAGGAGCGTCCCAACGACGTCCAATCAGATGGCAGCGTCTATGAAGATCACCAAAACCATCCAGGTGAGCGAGGTGTGTTTAGCAAGCGGTTTCCATAGCAACGCTGGTGATTGACAGGTACCTGACGTGTGTGCGTTCATTACAGCAGAGGCCTGTGGGAATGACCAGCGGGATCCGCATCAACGTTCCCAGCGGAGCCAATCCGGCCAGTGGTCACATGACCGCTGATGATGATGATGATGGTGTGATGCCCAACAAACAGATGAAGTTCACCACAGCCAGCACCCTGCAGACACGAGTGAGACTCTCACACACTCACACACACACACACACACACACACACTCACACACACACACTCACACACACACACTCACACACACACACACACTCACACACACACACTCACACACACACACACACACACTCACACACACACACTCTCACACACACACTCACACACACACTCAGAGACACACACACACTCACACACACACACTCACACACACACACACACACACTCACACACACACACACTCACACACACTCACACACACACACTCACACACACTCACACACACACACACACACTCACACACACACACTCACACACACACACACACACACACACACACACACACACACACACTCACACACACACACTCACACACACACACTCACACACACACACACACACACTCACACACACACACACTCACACACACTCACACACACACACTCACACACACACACACACACACTCACACACACACACACTCACACACACTCACACACACACACTCACACACACACACACACACACACTAACTCTCTCTTTCTCTCCAGCCGGTGCCCGTCTCTCTCTCGACTCCCATCACTAAGGTGGTGAAGAACGACTCGTACACGCCTCCGTCCGTCTCCGTGGCGACTGCCCGCCCCCCCACACAGACCCTACAACCCGTCTCCAGGACGACCGTCGCCACGCAACAGGCGGGTGGAGATGCCGGCGGACAAACACACGCCCCCCCACAGGTACACAGAGTGATTGTCGAGCTGCTCGACCAATCAGAGAAGTGTTCGATGAATCACTAACGTGTGTGTGTGTGTGTGTGTCTCAGCCGGTCTTCAGTCCTCTGGAGGGCACCAAGATCACGGTCAACAACCTTCACCCTCGCGTGACGGAGGAGGATATAGTGGTGAGTGTCCTCCGAGTCGTGTCACGTGACGTGTGTGTGTCGACGCAGACGCTAACACACCTGTGTGTGTGTGTGTGTGTGTGCAGGAGCTGTTCTGTGTGTGCGGCGCGCTCAAGCGGGCGCGGCTGCTCAAAGTGGGCGTGGCCGAGGTGGTGTTTGTGCGTAAGGAGGATGCGGTCAGCGCCTACAGGAAGTACAACAACCGCTGCCTGGACGGTGAGAGAGACTTCCTTCATCGTGATTAACTCATCATCAGTGCTCATTAAAACTGCTGTCAATCATTCATCTCACTGACACGCTGTCAAATCTGTTGTTTTTCCCCAAATTACACTTTATTTTTCACAAATTCTGTTTGATTTATTTCATTAATGCCAAGTGTTTTGTTGTCATTTTCTGGGTTCTGTTTCCGTCTAATCAGTGGAAAGCATTTTTAAAGTTCTGCTGTGTGATAGTGTGTGTATTTATATTTCAGTCATAATTTCTGTGTGTCCAGGTCAGCCCATGAAGTGTAACCTGCACATGCAGGGCAGCGTGATCACGTCAGAGCAGCCCATCCTCCTGTGAGTTACCATGGGAACAACACATCACATGACACAACAAGTCACAGCTTCAAATAACATTAAAACTCAAAATTATGACGTCATAATTTCAACCTTTTCTCTGTTTCAGCTTAGTATGTCATAATAACTTTGTCGTAATTATGAATTGGTACGTCAATTGCGGCTTTAAATTCCGACTTAATATGTCTTAGTTTCAACGTGTCATACTTTCAACGTTTTGTAATTTTGCCTTTTGTCATTTCAACTTTTTTGTCAATTATGACTTGGAGTATCTTAACTTCAGCTTGTCATGAATTGACTTTTTGTTGATTTAAACTTTGTCATAATTTTGTCAATTATGACTTAGACTGAAATCTTAAACTGAAATTATGACATGGTGAAATTTGTAATTATTTTGAATAATTTCAGCTTGTCTTAAATTTCATGTTTTCAATTTGTCAATTATGACTTTGTAAATTTTGACTTAGTATGTCATAATTTCACTTTTTCATCTTTTCAATTCATGTCGTCATTTTGAATTCGTCATAATTTCATCTTTTTGTCATAATTATGAATTTCGACTTATGTCGTAGTTTCAATGTTTCATAATTTCAGCATTTTATAATTTTGCCTTTTGTCATTTCAACTTTTTTTTTATCAATTATGACTTGTGTCAATTTCAACTTCAACTTTTTGTCAATTTAGACTTTTTTGGAATAATTTTGACCTTTTTTCATAATTATGACATGTTGAAATGATTTCATAATTTCAGCTTGTCATAATTTCAAATATATTTTTAATTAGTCATCATTTTGACTTGGTATGTTATAGTTCAATTTCTTAATTTCAATTAGTCATAATTTCAACTTTTTGTCAATTTAGACTCAAATTTGGCCTTTTGTTATAATTATGACTTAGTATGTCATAATTTCAACTTTTTGTCAATTTAGACTTGGTTTGTCTTAATATAACCATTTCATAATTTCAGCTTTGTCATATTTTTGAATTTGTAATAATTTCAGTCTTGTCATAATTATGAATTGGTATTTCAGATTCAACTGTAAATTTCAGCTTTATATGTCTTAGTTTCAACATGTCATAATTTAAATTTGTTTCATAATTTCATCATTTTGACGTGTCATTTCCACTTTTGTCAGTTATGACTCATGTCATAATTTCTACTTTTTTTCCATTTTGACTTTGTCTTATATTGAAATTGACACGTTGAAATTTATTTTGAATAATTTCAGCTTGTCATAAATTTCATGTTTTCAATTTGTCATAAGTTTGACTTTTTTGTAAATTTAGACTTAGTATGTCATAATTTCACACTTTCATCATTTCAATTTATGTCATTTTGAATTTGTCATAATTTCATCTTTTTGTCATAATCATGACTTGGGTTGTAAATTTTGATTTGTGTCTTAGTTTCAATGTGTCATTTCAGTTTGTTTCATAATTTCAACATTTTATAATTTTGCCTTTTTATATCATTTCAACTTTTTTATCAAATATGACTTGATGTCAATTTCAACTTTGTAAATTTTTACCTTTTTTTGGTCATAATTTTTTACCTTTTTTCATAATTATGACATGTTGAAATGATTTCATAATTTCAGCTTGTCATGAATTTAAAATATATTTTTAATTTGTCATAATTTTGACTCTGTTTTGACTTAGTATGTTATAGTTCAATTTCTTTCATAATTTTAACTTGTCATAAATTGATTTTTTTTTTGTCAATTTAGACTAATAAATTTGGCCTTTTGTCATAATTATGATTTAGTATGTCATAAATTTCAACTTAGATATTAAGTCATACAAAGTCAAAATTTACACTTTTTTATTTCATAATTTCAACTTGTCAAATTTAATTTTCAATTATTTAATTTTCAATTTAAAAAGTCATTAGTCAAAAAAATTATAATTTAAATTTTGACATCTAAATTGATAGTAAAAATTGACAAGTTGAAATTCTGACTGATAATTTCATTTCGACTTAGTATGTCATAATTTCAACATGTCATAATTTAAAATTTGTCATAATTTCAACTTTTTTCATAATTATGTCTTAGTGTCTTAACTTGAGTCTTAGTTTCAATGAATTTGTTTCATAATATCAACTTATTTCATCATTTCGACTTATTTCATTTAAACTTTTTTGTCAATTTTGACTTGGTACGTCATAAAAGGTTCATATTGTCATAAATTTGAACTTATTTAATATTTTCGATGTCATAATTTTGACTTTGTTAATTTCATCTTAATGTGTCATAATTTCAATTTCTTTCATAATTTCAGCTTGTCATAATTTCAAGTTTGTCGTAATTATGACTAGTATATCATAATTTCAGTGAACGTTGTCATTTTACATTTATATGTCATAATTTTGACTTTATATGTGGTGTAAATGTGTGTTTCCATAAGTTTCTCTGTTGTTAATGTGACGTCTGTCGTCTGTGTTGATGATGTTGACGTGACTGACGCGAGTCTGCCGTGTTTCAGGAGACTGAGCGACACTCCCGGCGCGGGCGGATCGTCTCAGAAGGACTCGTCGTCTCGCTCCAGCTCCAGATCCTCATCCACAGCCGAGGTGGATCCGCAGACCATCCTGAAGGCCCTGTTCAAGTCCTCCAGCCAGACGGGCAGCACCAGCGGCGGCAGCGGAGGAGAGACGCCCAACGCTCACGCCACCGCCTTCCGCATCAAGATCTAACTCTGTTTTTATCTTCTTCTGCTTCCATCACGAGCTCTGTTTCTGTTCCGGTTTTAATGTGACGCTCTGTGACGCTTTTGTTTTTCTCCAGTAAATATCTTGCTTTATAACCTGCTGTCTCTGTGCCGTTTTTATTTACACTTGCACTACTGTTCAGAAGTGTGCGAGTTCTGACCCAATCAACGACAAATAAAATACATGACGGTTTCCTCATAAATATGACTGTTTTCAACAGTGATAATAGTCATAAATGTTTCCTGAGCAGCAAATCATCATATTAGAATGATTTCTGAAGGATCATGTGACACTGAAGACTAACTGAAGAATAAATTACACTTTACTATATATTCAGCTAAAGTAAGCCAATAATATTTCCCTGTTTTACTGTATTTTTGGTGAGCAGAGAAAAACTTTCAAAACCACTAACAAATGTGAAGTGAAGTGAAGTGACATGTGGCCAAGTATGGTGACCCATACTAGGAATTTGTGCTCTGCATTTAACCCATCCAAGTGCACACACTCAGCAGTGAACACACACACCGTGAACACACACCCGGAGGAGTGGGCAGCCATTGCTGCGGCGCCCGGGGAGCAGTTGGGGGTACGGTGCCTTGCTCAAGGGTCTCACCTCAGTCGTGGTATTGAAGGTGAGGAGAGCACTTGACATTCACTCCCCTCACCGACAATCCCTGCCGGACCTCAGACTCGAACCCATGACCTTTGGGTTACAAGTCCGACTCTCTATCCATTAGGCCACGACTCCCCCCAAATCTCACTAATGTGTAAAATATAAAACTAATTGATCGTACAACTCTAGAAGACCTTGAGTAGAATGTGCTAATTACAACTGATGTAGTCAGTATGATCGTTTTAGCCATTTTAAAGCGCAACAACAGTTTTCCTCACTCACTCATTTTCCTCAGTGGAACTACAGTTCCCATCAGTCATTGCGTCTCTGTTTCCGGTGACGCGTGTAAACGAAGATGGCGCCGTCCAAGGACCAACTCGCGTGCGTCATTCCTGGAGGTTTTACTGGTAAATTTATTAAAGTTTATAAAACTGATCAAATGCTTATATTCGCTGGCGATGATGATAACGAAGAGCTTGACTGAGTGATGTGGATGTGTTTGTGTGGCAGTGCTGTCGCTGAGGTTCAGTGAGGATGACGATCATGCTGCTCTTCATCAGCTGTGTGTGAAGGAGCATCGAGTCCGATCCGAGTCCAACACAGACAGACCGCTGGACCGAACACTGTTCGTGCTCAACGTGCCGCCCTACTGCACACAGGTACACACACACACACACATACAGATCAACTACACACACACACACACACACACATACAGATCAACTACACACACACACACACACACACACACACACATATATACAGGTGAACTACACACACATACAGATCAACTACACACTCACACACACACACACACACATATATACAGGTCAACTACACACACACACACACACCCATACAGATCAACTACACACTCACACACACACACACACACACACACACATATATACAGGTCAACTACACACACACACACATACAGATCAACTACACACTCACACACACACACACACACACACACACACACACACACACACATATATACAGGTGAACTACACACTCACACACACACACACACACACACACACACACATACACACAGATCAACTTCACACTCACACACACACACACACACACACACACACACATACACACAGATCAACTTCACACTCACACACACACACACACACACACACACACATACAGACAGGTGAACTACACACTCACACACACACACACACACACACATACACACAGATCAACTTCACACTCACACACACACACACACACACACACACACATACACACAGATCAACTTCACACTCACACACACACACACACACACACACACACACATACACACAGATCAACTTCACACACACACACACACACACACACACACACACACACATATATACAGGTGAACTACACACTCACACACACTCTCACACACACACACACACACACACACACACATATATACAGGTGAACTACACACACACATACACACAGATCAACTTCACACTCACACACACACACACACATGGGTCATTGACGAATAAGGTTTGTAAAAGTGTAAACAAATATAATGGAGATTTAATTAATTTGTAAGTTTTATTAAGTGTTAACAATGAGATTGTTTTTTTTGTTTTATAATTAATTAACACTGATTTTGTCATTTTTTACAAGATGGACAATATTTGTCAGTAAGAAAGTCATTTGGTTTAACCAAAATTTCAGTTTTGCCGAATGACGATATTTTCAAACGATGCTAACAGGCTGATATCTAACAAAAGGACAATCAAACATTTTATATTTAGTACATCATTTCCATGTTTTATAGCGGTTGCACCGAATGACCTGATGTTTTGGGACATGCGTATGATCAAGTGAAAACATGATTTTATCAAATAGTTAAGAGAGAGTTAGTTACTTTGCTTCACGACCATGTGGTCTGAATGATGTCACATCCTGTCACATGATATTGACCTTTTATATTGGTTATTGAAATTCATTATTTCTCATAACAAAGCAACGACTTCTACACATAATTTTAATACCACTTTGCTCTCTGTTGATATATGATGTTATAAAATAAAAACATAAACATTTATTACATTTTAAGATATTTTAATCACAAATGAAATGGCTGTATTGGCCTTTGGATGGTTAAACTGAATGACCTTTAAAATACCTTTATATGAAGCAAAATATAATTAAAACCTTTTGGATTCAATAAAAGAGATCTAGTTGTACTACCTTACATGCTTTGGATGTCATATCTGTGTTTTTTTATTATTTTTTCTGACTGTCCATTTCACGCACACTATAACACGCATCTACATGATTGTGATCAGGTGTTGTCTCAACAGCACAGGTTAACTAGTCCATAACCCACCCAAACTCATCTTAACTAATTCTTAACCCACCCAAACACAGGTTAACTAATCCATAACCCACCCAAACATAGGTTAACAAATTCATAACCCACCCAAACTCATCTTAACTAATTCTTAACCCACCCAAACACAGGTTAACAAATCCATAACCCACCCAAACATAGGTTAACAAATTCATAACCCACCCAAACATAGGTTAACTAGTCCATAACCCACCCAAACACAGGTTAACAAATCCATAACCCACCCAAACAAGGTTAACTAATCCATAACCCACCCAAACACAGGTTAACAAATCCATAACCCACCCAAACAAGGTTAACTAATCCATAACCCACCCAAACATAGGTCAACTAGTCCATAACCCACCCAAACATAGGTTAACAAATCCACAACCCACCCAAACTCATCTTAACTAATTCTTAACCCACCCAAACATAGGTTAACAAATCCATAACCCACCCAAACATAGGTTAACTAGTCCATAACCCACAGAAACATAGGTTAACAAATCCATAACCCACCCAAACATAGGTTAGCTAATTCATAACCCACCCAAACACAGGCTAACAAATTCATAACCCACCCAAACACAGGTTAACAAATCCATAACCCACCCAAACACAGGTTAACAAATCCATAACCCACCCAAACACAGGTTAACTAATCCATAACCCACCCAAACACAGGCTAACAAATTCATAACCCACCCAAACACAGGTTAACAAATCCATAACCCACCCAAACACAGGTTAACTAATCCATAACCCACCCAAACACAGGCTGACAAATTCATAACCCACCCAAACATAGGTTAACAAATCCACAACCCACCCAAACTCATCTTAACCAATTCTTAACCCACCCTAACATAGGTTAACTAATCCATAACCCACCCAAACATAGGTCAACTAGTCCATAACCCACCCAAACATAGGTTAACTAATCCATAACCCACCCAAACACAGGCTAACAAATTCATAACCCACCCAAACACAGGTTAACTAATCCATAACCCACCCAAACACAGGCTGACAAATTCATAACCCACCCAAACATAGGTTAGCTAATTCATAACCCACCCAAACTCATCTTAACTAATTCTTAACCCATCCAAACACAGGCTAACAAATTCATAACCCACCCAAACATAGGTTAGCTAATTCATAACCCACCCAAACTCATCTTAACTAATCCATAACCCACCCAAACACAGGCTAACAAATTCATAACCCACCCAAACATAGGTTAGCTAATCCATAACCCACCCAAACTCATCTTAACTAATTCTTAACCCATCCAAACATAGGTCAACTAGTCCATAACCCACCCAAACACAGGCTAACAAATTCATAACCCACCCAAACATAGGTTAGCTAATTCATAACCCACCCAAACTCATCTTAACTAATCCATAACCCACCCAAACACAGGCTAACAAATTCATAACCCACCCAAACATAGGTTAGCTAATCCATAACCCACCCAAACTCATCTTAACTAATTCTTAACCCATCCAAACATAGGTCAACTAGTCCATAACCCACCCAAACATAGGTTAGCTAATTCATAACCCACCCAAACTCATCTTAACTAATTCTTAACCCACCCAAACATAGGTTAGCTAATCCATAACCCATCCAAACAAGGTTATGTAATCCATAACCCACCCAAACATAGGTTAAAGGAACACTCCACTTTTTTTGAAAATAGGCTCATTTTCCAACTCCCCTAGAGTTAAACAGTTGAGTTTTACCGTTTTCGAATCCATTCAGCCGATCTCCGGTTCTGGCGGTACCACTTTTAGCATAGCTTAGCATAGTTCATTGAATCTGATTAGACCGTTGGCATCGCGCTTAAAAATCACCAAAGAGTTTCGATATTTTTCCTATTTAAAACTTGACTCTTCTGTAGTTAAATCGTGTACTAAGACCGACGGAAAATGAAAAGTGGCGATTTTCTAGGCTGATATGGCTAGGAACTATACTCTCATTCAGGCGTAATAATCAAGGAACTTTGCTGCCGTTCCATGGCTGCAGCAGTGCAATGATATTACGCAGCGTCTCTCACAAACGTCTCCATGGTTGCAAGGCACCTTCCCTGTGCAAGCAGGGGCTCACAGGCGCTGCGTAATATCATTGCACTGCTGCAGCCATGATACGGCAGAAAATTTCCTTGATTATTACGCCTGAATGAGAGTATAGTTCCTAGCCATATCAGCCTAGAAAATCACAACTTTTTATTTTCCGTCGGTCTTAGTACACGATTTAACTACAGAAGAGTCAAGTTTTAAATAGGAAAAATATCTAAACTCTTTGGTCATTTTTAAGCGCGATGCTAACGGTCTAATCAGATTCAATGAACTATGCTAAGCTATGCTAAAAGTGGTACCGCCAGAACCGGAGATCGGCTGAATGGATTCGAAAACGGTAAAACTCAACTGTTTAACTCTAGGGGAGTTGGAAAATGAGCCTATTTTCAAAAAAAAGTGCAGTGTTCCTTTAACCTATGTTTGGGTGGGTTAAGAATTAGTTTAACTAGTCCATAACCCACCCAAACATAGGTTATGTAATCCATAACCCACCCAAACACAGGATAATCAGACTGTTGTGTGTGTGTGTTTCAGAGCGTTCTCACAGACGTCTTCAGCCGCTTCGGTCCGATCCAGTCGGTGGAACTGAGTGATAAACCAGGAGTGTCCGAATCCAGTGACAGTGACGTATCCGAATACTTCAGAGCCGCACGCAGACAGGTGACAGACTACAGCTGCACACACACACACACACACACACACACACACACACACTTGTTTTTGTGAAATGTGGGGACATTCCATAGGCGTAATGGTTTTTATACTGTACAAACCGTATTTTCTATCCCCCTACACTACCCCTATCCCTAAACCTAACCCTCACAGGAAACTGTGCACACTTTTACTTTGTCACAAAAACTCATTCTGTGTGATTTATAAGCCTTTTGAAAAGTGGGGACATGCTGAATGTCCTCATATTTCACCTCTTTTTGTAATACCTATGTCATACCCATGTCATTATACACATTTGTGTCCTGATATTTCACAAAAACAAGTACACACACACACACACACACACACACACACACACACACACACACACACACACACACACACACACACTCACATGTGTGTTCAGTGTTTCAGAGTGGCCTACATCGTGTTCAGCAGCGAGTCCGGAGTCGCAGCCGCCAAACGACACCCGCGGAGCGTCCCGCTGACCGTCTCCACCGCGGGGCGACCCGTACGGACCGGTGTCAGCAGTGAGTCTCACACACACACACCTCTGATGATGATGTGTTTGTGTGTGTTCTGATGTGTGTTCTGATGTGTGTTCTGATGTGTGTTCTGATGATGTGTGTGTATAGAGTGGATCCAGCAGTACTCGGAGTCACTGGTCAACTCTTCGTCTCTGCAGGACGCCGTCGATCAGTTCATGAGGGACTTCGACCGACGGAAGACAGAGGTGAGAAACACACACACACTCACTCTCATCAGGTCACCTGACCAGGTCATTCATTATTCATGACCCGCAGGAGGCGGAGCGTCTGAAGCAGGCGGCGGCGCAGCAGCAGGAGGATGAGGAGGGCTGGGTGAAGGTGACGAAGGGCAGCCGCGGCGCCAAGGCCCGCCCACACAGCGAGATGGCCAATCAGAGGACGCTTCAGAAAGAGGAAAAGAAGAAGCAGCGCAAGGAGCTGCTGAACTTCTACTCGTGGCAGCACAGGAACACACAGAAAGAGCGTGAGTTACACCGACACGCCTCACACCGTTCACACCGCCTCGGGCTTCCCATCATGCCCTGTGTCTGTTTCAGATATCGCCGAGCTGAGGAAGAAGTTCGAGGAGGACAAGCAGAAGATCGCCGCACTGAGAGCGCAGAGGAAGTTCAGACCCTTCTGATACTACCCACAATCCCCTTCACCCACTGACTCGTCTACCCACAATCCCCTTCTCCTGTACTGTCTGTTTACATGAACGTTCTCTTGAAATAAAGATATTTGAAGTAAAGTCTTTTGTAATTATTTGTGTTTATGGTGCAAAAATAAATCATTGTGTGTCAGATGTGCGATTAGATCGTTAAGAGCATCTTGTTTTATTATTTTATTATTTTTTTAGTTTAATCATTAAATTATATTAATATTATAATATTATTTTCCATTAAAGATGCAAATTTAATACAGCATAAATATATAGGAGTGAAAATAATTAATTAAATATTACATTTCATCAAGATGTACGAGTTTTTGACAATGAAAAAAAGATTTACCGTTAAAAACAGTAAAAATTCCTTTAGAGACTGAATTTAGCAGGAGTAGTGGAGTGGGCCTTATTTACCAGGCCTGACACGTCACGGCCCACACCACGTGATCAGCGGAGAGGAGTCACGTGGTGCCGGAAATAAAGTGCGCAACTGTTTATCGAGAGGATCGTCGGTGATCGCGCATTCATAACACACTCCATTATTGATCACCATCCGCTGCTTCAGTCGAGTGTTGATCAGCGGGAGAACATGACGCTGAACCGGAACCATCACCCGAACGGAGGAGTGCTGATCCAGGCCGGAGAGAGGTACAACACACACACAACCACCATCACAACAACAACACCACATATAATCACAATACACTGACATCATCATATCTGAGGATAATAACACACGCGCGGGTGATTTATCTTCTTTATTTTAGCTATTGTCATGTTTGTATTTGGACCCAGAGTCTGTAATAAAGTGTGACTGACATGCTGTCATCATATTCAGATCTGCTGATCCTTTAGTGACACTCCTCAGATCATATTCTTCATTATTTCGACAAATAACCTCAGATCTACAATGTCACGAATCTTTATATTGTGATAAATTACTCATATATGATCTAGTGAGTCTGTTTTATGTTGGCTAGACAGATCGAGTGTGATTTAAGATCAGATTGCGGATGATTTCTGCAGGAACTGTAGTAACTGTGTTTGTTCACATCTGTTGAGAAACTGCGGCCGTTCTGGGAACAGATGTGTGCATGAAGTTCCCAGTCTGACCTCACTTCCTGTTTTCATCCTGGTCTTTCAGCATCTTACGAGAATGTAAGAACGTCGAACTTTCCTTCAGTGACGTCACACCTAAGAATGACCTGTTCAAGGGGACCAAGAAGGGCTCGGTCTACCTCACCCAGTACAGGGTAACTATAACCCTCCCAAACCCTTCCTAACTAATCCATAAACGACCCAATAGAGTTTAGGTAATCCATAACAGACCCAAACCCATTTTAACTAATCCTTGACACACCCAAACACAGTTTAACTAATCCGCATCTCGCCCAGAACAGTTGAGGTAAACCTTAACTCACCGAACACACGTTAACTACTGTTGACTAGTTTTCTCTTGTTACTGTTGCCTTTTGTTTTTCTTTGCTTGTTTTGTATTTATTTGTATGTATTTGTGCATATTGTTGTAATGTTTCTATATTATTGCTCTGATCAACAACCTTGATCTTAGGAAAGGTGCTTTATAAATTTTAATATATTATATAATTAGCAAATATATTATTATAATAATAAAATACATTATTGATATTATTAGGTAATCCATAAACCTAACCCAATTAAATATACCAAACGTATACCAAATATACCACCCCAAACACAGGTTAACGAATCCATGACCCACCCAAACACAGGTTAACGAATCCATGACCCACCCAAACACAGGTTAACGAATCCATAACCCACCCAAACACAGGTTAACGAATCCATAACCCACCCAAACACAGGTTAACGAATCCATAACCCACCCAAACACAGGTTAACGAATTCATAACCCACCCAAACACAGGTTAACTAATCCATAACCCACCCAAACACTGGTTAACTAATCCATAACCCACCCAAACACAGGTTAACGAATCCATAACCCACCCAAACACTGGTTAACTAATCCATAACCCACCCAAACACTGGTTAACTAATCCATAACCCACCCAAACACAGGTTAACTAATCCATAACCCACCCAAACACTGGTTAACTAATCCATAACCCACCCAAACACTGGTTAACTAATCCATAACCCACCCAAACACTGGTTAACTAATCCATAACCCACCCAAACACAGGTTAACTAATCCATAACCCACCCAAACACTGGTTAACTAATCCATAACCCACCCAAACACAGGTTAACGAATCCATAACCCACCAAAACACAGGTTATGTAATCCATAACCCACCCAAACACAGGTTAACGAATCCATAACCCACCCAAACAAGGTTATGTAATCCATAACCCACCCAAACACAGGTTAACAAATCCATAACCCACCCAAACAAGGTTATGTAATCCATAACCCACCCAAACACAGGTTAACGAATCCATAACCCACCCAAACAAGGTTATGTAATCCATAACCCACCCAAACACAGGTTAACGAATCCATAACCCACCCAAACAAGGTTATGTAATCCATAACCCACCCAAACACAGGTTAACGAATCCATAACCCACCCAAACACAGGTTAACGAATCCATAACCCACCCAAACAAGGTTATGTAATCCATAACCCACCCAAACACAGGTTAACGAATCCATAACCCACCCAAACAAGGTTATGTAATCCATAACCCACCCAAACACAGGTTAACAAATCCATAACCCACCCAAACAAGGTTATGTAATCCATAACCCACCCAAACACAGGTTAACGAATCCATAACCCACCCAAACACAGGTTAATGAATCTACAACCCACCCAAACACAGGTTAACTAATCCATAACCCACCTGCACAGGTTAATCAGACTGGTGTGTGTGTTTCAGATGGTGTTTGTGAGCAGCACGATGAAAGACAAGTTCTGCTCCTTCATGTTTCCATATTACCTGATGAAGAACTGCAGCATCGAACAGCCAGTTTTCGCCGCCAACTTCATTCAGGGTCTGATCAAAGCCGAGGCCGGAGGTAGAGTGCTTTACCCAGCATGCACCTGCGGTGTGTTGTTGTTATGATACCGTGTTCAGCTCACGTGTGTGTGTGTGTGTCTCAGGTGGCTGGGAAGGCCAGGCCAACTTCAAGATGTCGTTCCCCAGCGGAGGCGCCATCGAGCTGGGACAGCACCTCTTCAAACTGGCCACTAACGGTGAGGGTCACTGTGAAACACGGCTGGACTTCTGTGTGTCCGAGATCATATTCAACGGCTCTGTCGATCAGTGCTTTAACCCTGTGATGTTCAATATATCTCAAGTGTGTTTATGTATGAAGCGCATTATAAATGAATGTGTGTGTCTGCAGCGTCTCGAGCTCCTCCGGCTCAGAACGGAGCGTTCGGAATGGCCGCAGGGATGAACGGATACGCCAGTCCAGCCATGCCGCAGCCGTACCCGTATCCCAGCATGCCACAGGCCGCGTACAACCCCTACCCGTACCCCCCCACTGCTGCAGGTACGGTCAGACTGATGATGACACTATCTTCTGCTCCAGTGTTTCAGTACTGATGAACTTTATTGAACAGGTGTGTATCCCAGCGCTCCCATGTACATGGCTCCGCCTCCTCCGTATCCCGGACCACCACAGGACTGGTGTCCTCCTCCAGGTACACACACACACTCTCACACACACACACACAGAGTATAGCAGGCCTTTAGTCACATGACCTGATCTCCGTCTGTCGTTCAGTCGCTCCAGGAAATGCCAAAGCAGCAGAAGCAGCCAGCAGTGCGTTTTACAATCCCAGCAACCCTCACAACGTCTACATGCCCATGGTGAGACATGCATACACTGCTAATTCACACATAATTCAGTGAACGCTAGTCATTTCAAACGATTCCTCATGTATTTCCTGTTGTTCGATCAGGATCAGCCACCTCCATATTTCCCTCCTGAGAATCCTGACAAGAAGAATATGTGAATGGCACGGACTGGATCACGGACTGGATCACGGACAGACTCGTTTCCATCTGACGGCTTTCATCTGATTCTGTGTGATGAAAGCAGCTGTTTTCATAGATGCACTCTGATTTTTACTATTTAACCACCGAGAGTGAAATTAACCCTTGTATTTCTTCCTGTACTCAGTTTCTAATCCTGATGACTGTGTGTGTGTGTGTGTGTGTGTGTGTGATGCTGGGTGATTCTGTAAATTCCTTTTGATAATGTAATAAAAATACTCACAAATCATAACAATAGTGAAGATGATGGTGGATCAGCGCTGTTGAAGTGAGTGTGGATGAGTGATGTAGACGGATGAATAAAACCTGTATATTCTCTCAGTGTTCTTGTGTTTATGTTCAGACAAACACACTTCAGATCATGTCTAATGTTACAGTTACACAAACGATGTTGTAAGAAAGTCTGATGACACCAGTGTGTGTTTGTGCTTAAAATCAGAGGACAATCCTGATCATCTGTTGTGCTAATTAGCGTCAGCTGTCTGGACTGGTCGTTTAACTCATTTGTGGCTTTTGGTTAGCATTAAAATTAGCATTAGTTGACTAAAATCTGTCCACAGTGTCGCTGATCATGTAAGTATCATAGTTTACCATATTTTATAGATGTGGTATTTTTGTTTAATGTCTACATAGTTTCTATTCATTTTTATTTCAGTTTTAATTGTCATTTTAGTGCATCAAGTTAGATTTGAAAGTGTCTATCCATGAGCATTTGTTTATTTAAGTTCTGTTGCCTGGTAGTTTTGAGTTGAGAAAACGCTTGTATTTATAGAAAAACACATTTATATTTATATATAATAACTGACGAATTATACAACATTGACACTTTTATTGAACGAAACTGAATCAACATTAAACTGAATAATAGCACTGTTAGAGACGAGTTACTCAACACTGGTGTAAGTTTATGTATGTCACATGTGAAATGCCCGAGAGTATAAAAGAGTGCCTGAGACATGTCATCAGCTTTTTTGTCTTCAGGAGCCGCTTGTTTGAATGTGCGTGTAATATAAGAATCTGGTGGAGCACGTTCGACTCTTAAGGGAGCTGGATGCACTCATTGTGATGCATTCACGATTAGAAGCTCTGTTCTTGCTTGATTCTCTCTTGATAGATGAGAATTTAGTGTTTGCATGGAGCGCTTTCAGGTCTTGAGGGAGTAAGAGGCACTTATGGAGATGCTTTCACGGTAGGAAGCTCTGTTCTTTTCTCTTAGAGTAACAAGAATCAAGCTTTTGCTCGAAGCACATTTGGCTTCATTGTGATGTGTTTGCTGTGGGAAGCTCCACCAATGCTTGACTCTCCTTTGAGTCTGCACCTTGTAGTTCAGGTCCCCCAGCTGCCAAGGTGACAGGGAGGAATCGATCATGAGGACTGTAGGTGGAGTGTGGGGAGGAATCTCATGGGAGTTTTTGGGAGCTCCTGCTTGCACTGCTGCTCTCATGTCAGTTTAGGAAGTCGCTCTGGATCTGTGTGTGATATGCGAGGATGCCCCGGTTGAAGGGTTTCTTGCGAGCCGCCTCTCCCCTGGTTCCTGCTCCCGCCTTGCCTATGGAAGGATTGTGTTTGGCTGAATACACTCACTGTGATGAGCCGTGGTGAAAGAGCTCCCCTCTTACTTGACTTTTATTCTTGTGCGGTGAATGTCAAGTGTTTGCACCTCACAGTTCAGGCCCTGTGTTTGCTGAAGAAGCACAGAAGCAACTTTCGTAACTCACTTTTCATGAGTTTGTAGAGTAGATGCAGATTTTATCAAATGAGTCTGCCACCTCTGCTTACCACCTTGTGGTAAGGTATATTCGGCGACGGGTTAGGCAAGTCACCCTGCTCTTATCCCCTAAAAGCATATTTTTCCAGGGTAAGAGATAATGAGATGTTAGAATTGTAGATTGTGAGAGCATCCCATTCTCTCTTTTTCCTAGTCTCCCCTATGGAAGGGTGTAAAAAGTAGAATTGTACGGTCCACTGTGGGTGTCACAGACTCCGTCTGTCCTTGACTCCATTTCTCCGTTTCTACATCAAAAGCTCATCACACAGGACTGTTTAAGCACACCACTCACCTCCCTCAGTTGTCCGGTCTCATTTATGCGTTTCTTTGTTTAAATGTTGAGGACATTCTCCTTTTGTTTCTCCAACGATCTCCTATGTTTCCCGGTACATTTCTCCTACAATCCTCCAGTGTGTTCTCCTCGTCAGTGTGTTCCAGTGTCTTCATGTGACTACTTACCTCCATTTGAGTGTGTGTGAGTCTCCCTCCGTCATCTATCCTTCCACGATCTCTTACATCTGTAAGACAAGTACTGTTTCAGTATCTTCACCATTGCATCTGCATTGACAGCCAGTGCCACAGTTCCTCAACAAACCGTCCATACCGACGTGATGAATACGATCCTCAACTGGACATGACCACAACGCAGCCCTGAAGTATCAGCAGAGATCGAGTCGACTAGATCATCCATTGTGAAGACATCATCAACACGACAGCCAGTGCCACAGCTCCTCAACAAACCGTCCATACCGGAGTGATGAATACGATTCTCAACTGGACGGAACTGAAATAAATACTTTGATTGTTGTGATCCTATCAGACTTATGATAGCAACCTGATTCATAACAAAGCACTGCTCGCCAGAGGAGAACTGGCCACCCGACTAAGCCTGGTTTCTCCCAAGGTTTTTTTTCTCCATTTTAACACCTATTTGCCACTTGTTTGCCACCTGATGTCACCTGTTGGAGTTTGGGTTCCTTGCCGCTGTCGCCTTTGGCTTGCTTAGTTGGGGACACTTGACATTTGACTTGATATTTGATATTCAACAGTGCTTTGATCTGCCTGCATTGATACTATTCTTGAAGAGCTGCTGTGCAGCAAAAATTATGTACCAGTTATCAATGTAAAGCTGCTTTGACACAATCTGCATTGTAAAAAGCGCTATATAAATAAAGGTGATTATCTATCATCCAGTTTACCCACCTGCATCACTGTATTGACCCTGCTACTGTAAATAAACACCCACTTTTGATATACCTGTTCTCCTGAGTATATGTCCGTAACGGAAGACCGGACCAACACAGCTACAAACAGTAGTACCATGGGCCTCTTCCTCCTCTCTACTGATCCTGCCGACCCCAAGAACACCATCTCGGGGGTGGACCACCTTTGGGGTATTAGGCAGAATGGAGAGGTATGTGGAGGAGTTTTCTGAGGTCTCTTGTCAGGTGGGCTGGCCAGATGCTCCCCTTAATTTGTTTTTGGATGGGTTTGGATAAGGATACTATTTGCTATATCAAACCAGCCTGTTATTTCTCTCTAGTCAAGTCTATTAATCATATTCTCTATTTAAATGGTTCAAATCTTGAGGTTTAAGAAGTTAAAGAAAGTATCCTCCTCATCCAGCTCCATCAGAAACACACGTGGCCTGGTCAGGTCACTAACCGCCGGTTCCCTGCACATACCGCGTCCAACAAATCTGTCCATTCCTGCCTGCCTGTATTTCCCCGAGGATGCAAGTGGGCTTCAAACAGTGCTGCACTAAAGTCTGTCTTCCTTCCAGCTACTCCTGCTAATTCCACTCCAGAGCCTTGTCACAAGATGGCCACCGTTCCAGCGTATAGTCACAAGGTGGTTGCCACCACTACAGAGCCTCATTGCAAGATGGCTTCCATCACGCCTGAGCCCTCGTTCAAGATGGCTCGTTTGGGATCCTCCCAAAGAAGTTTTGGGGGTGGGGGGGCAATATGCCCATGGACGTAGTGGCCAGGGCCACTGAGGCCTCACCGCCATGGTGTCCTGAAGCTCCCAATCTGCCATGGCTTCCTGAAGCTTCCAACCCACCATGGCACCCAGAGCTCATAGACCCGGCCTGGAGATCTCCGTACCTGTCTGCACCTCCACCCTCACCTGCCTGTAGGTCTTCAGGGCACCTTAATTGCAAGCTTGTGAATCAAATCACATGCCGTTGTGTTGCCAGATCAGTTCACCCTCATCAAGCAGAACCTGAGCTGGGCCGAAGCCATGAGATACTGCAGACAGCATCACGTGGATCTGGTGTTGGTTCTCAGTGGGCAGATCGAGCGGCACGTGATGAACATGGCCAGAAACACCTCAAAGCTGGCCATGTGGCTGGGTTTGCATCACTTCTGCGCCATGAACATGTGGCTGTGGCTTCACAGCGATGTGGTGTGTTATCAGAACTGGGCGGAGGGCGTTGGCAACGGACCGGAAGACTGCAGCCGCGAGCGGAGAGTCTGAGCCATGCAGATGGCAGGAGATCAGCATTGGATCAGCCTTCCTCCAACATGTGTGCTCAACTTCATCTGCTAAAACTATGAGGATTGAACGCCTACTTTAACCTGTAAAGCCTAAAATAAGTGTCAAAAAAACCTAATGTTTTGAAACAGGACAGTTTATTGACCTCAGGCACTCTGATTGTTTTTGGCCCCTTATGCACACTTATGTGTGTTGTAACTTGTGACACATTCCTCCCATAACCATCATTAAGAGAAATTCTCTGACAGATAAGCAATAAATAAAACACATAAGTTTTTTGGGGTCTTTTATTATTGATATTTGTGTATTGTCATTGTTCATTGTTGTTTTATCCAAGGTTTTACAGCATTTTAATTTAATCTTTCAATACAATTAACCTAAAGAAATCCTATTGTTCCTGTTTGAACATCGCCTATACCCGTATAGGCGATCATAAACTCCACCCTCTCACAACACTCATCAGGAAGAGACGGACTTATTTCTCCTTTCAGTCAAACTGACTTTCTTCTCTCTTGACAAAATCAATAAAGAATCAGCGATCAGTGGAGAACAAAGAGGAAAACTTAAAGAAGGATTTTTGTGAAGTTAGATTCTGAACAGACAGCAAATCTTCATGATTCATTTTTGAAACCGTTATTCAGAAAGTGGAAGTAAAGTTTACATTGCTGGAGCTCAAGCAGTGAAAATGGCTTCAGCAGCTGAAGATGATTATATTTGTCCTGTATGTCATGAAATCTTCAAGACTCCTGTTCTTTTATCATGTAGTCACAGTTTCTGTAAAGAGTGTCTTCAACAGTTCTGGAGAACCAAGAAAACTCAGGAGTGTCCTGTCTGCAGGAGAAGATTTCCAAAAGACAAACCTCCATGTAATTTTGCGTTAAAAAACTTGTGTGAGTCGTTCCTGAAGGAGAGAAATGAGAGGCGCTCATCAGGATCTGAGGAGATCTGCAGTTTACACAGTGAGAAACTCAAACTCTTCTGTCTGGAGGACAAACAGCCTGTGTGTGTAGAGTGCTTTACTTCACAAAAACACATCAGTCACACAGTCAGACCCATCAGTGAAGTTGTTCCATCATACAAGGTAAGAAAAATGACTCTTGTTTCACGTGTAAAGGAATAATTGGTCAAACACAAATATCACGTTCATCCTGATTTCAATTGTATTTTTGCTCAACTCTAGGAGGAGCTCAATACAGCACTGAAGTCCTTACAAGAGAAACTTCAACACAATGAAGAAATGAAAGGAGAGTTTGAGGAAACAGTTCAACACATCAAGGTGAGGAAACATAATCAGAGTCATTTTCATTACAGCTGTAGGATCACTATATACAGCTATGATCTGATATATTTAATATAATGGATTCCAGTTTATTATTTCTGTAAATAACGAGCATCAATCTGCTTCTGGATCTGTTATATGTCAGTATCTGAGTTTATCTCTGATATTAATGATGTGAAGTGTTGATGTGTGTTGGAGATGATTGAAGTGAATGTGATCTGATTTCAGTCTCAAGCTGAGCACACAGAGCGTCAGATTAAACAGCAGTTTGAGAAGCTTCATCAGTTTCTCAGAGATGAAGAAGAAGCTACAATCACTGCTCTGAGGAAGGAAGAGGAGCAGAAGAAGCAGATGATGGAGAAGCTGGAGGAGATGAACAGACACATCTCAGCTCTTTCACACTCAATCAAAGACATGGAGGAGATGATGAAAGCCAATGACGTCTGCTTTCTGAAGGTCTGATTTCAGATCATTGGTTGATCATTGGTTCATTGATTGAGTTCTTGATGATAAATGGTGTGTTTGTTCTGCAGGAGTTTCCAGTCTCAATGGAAAGGTGAGTGATCTGATCCTGTCTCTGGTCTCTCTGGTTCTGATCCAAAGCCACTGCAGTTCTGACTCCTGAATGTTCTTCCAGAGTCCAGAGCTCACAGCCGGATCCACAGATGGCTTCTGGAGCTTTGATTCATGTGCCGCGTTACTTGGGCAACCTGCCGTTCAGAGTCTGGAAGAAGATGCAGGACATCGTCCAAAACAGTGAGTCTGACTGCAGAAGATCTGAGCTGGAAATGAGGGATGGGTGGAGAGTTAAAGGTGCTTCATGACACAAACTGATAGATTTGGCCTTAACTACTATATACTTACATTTAAATTAATAATTTCATACAATGCACTTATTGTGCACATACATGATTTTACATTGTACTTATATTTTAAAAACACCTGCATGTAATTACATCTGTAATTAATTTCTGTAATTACATTTATAATTACACTGTTGACCCATCCCTTACACCTTACCCCTACCCTTAAACCTACCCTTACCACCAAAGCTTTCCCTAACCTTACCCGTATCCACCTCAATAGCTGCAAAAGTGTTTTGCAATTCAATATGAACCCAGTAAGTACACCGTACTTTTTTGATGTACCGTAAGTACATAGTAGTCAAGGCCACTTAATGTAAAGTGGGACCCATTTTTAATAAAACACAAGGCCTACATTATCTCAGAAGTGTATTTTAATCTCTCTGATGTTCTGTGGATGTCAGATTCTTGCATGAATATTAAAGTCCCCATGAACCGGAAGTTGCAAACAATGTTGTGACGTATTTCAAGTGAAATGGAATATTGAATAGAGGGCAGAGTTTTACTTCAGCGCTCCTCCTCTCCATCTCTCGCTCACAGCCGACTAACGGTTGCAGGGGAGTTGTTTATGCATTTTCAACCCAAGCCGTCAAACTCACGTCTGCATTATTCTTTCCTTTTTGTATTAGTGTGTAAAAATATTTAATTTACAACTAATTGTATTTAATTTCATTGTTAGTCTGGTTGTTTGATGAGAAAAAGATTAAATGTATTTGCAATAAACACGTTAAGCATCCGTACAACTGCTGCTGAGGAGGACTATTAGAGGAGGCACGTTTAAGCTCAAACTGGTGCGCAATATTTTGTTACAGTTTCTGGACTGAACGACATGTTTCCTGGAAATGGTGTTCAATGGGTTTGAGATGCGTTTTCTCTTGTTTGGTGGGTGTGTCAAAAATGCCGGCCCAATCGTCAACAACATGTACATAAACCACGTGGGATTAAAGAGACAGCTCGCACAATGGATCCAAGTAAAGTCGTTTACAAATGTGATCTCTTTTATTCTGGATGGCAACGACAGTGATTGTAACATTGAGTGTATTTTGCAGTATTAAACCGATTTCATCAGGCTCTGAAAATTCTTCAAAAAGAACACAAAGAATGGCCTTCTCAGCTACCATAATTACAACTCTTGTTCAAAGTAGCATTTATTTGCGCATATATCAGCCATTTCCTCTAATTGTTCTTCACTTTGTTTTTGACTAATTATTAAACATTATAAAATAACTAGGTTTAAAAATACATTTTGTCAATGTGAAGTATGAAAATCTCCTGAAAAACAATAACTTTTCTTGTGAATGAATGACACAGAAAGCGAGCGCCGCACTCTCTTTATAATCACAGCAGCTGTCAGTCAGTGCAGCACAAGATCAATGATTTCAGCACACTTGTGAAAACACACATTTTATTCAATTAATCTAACTAAAGTGCACAATAAATATTTAATTTAAGCTTTTTTCACATAAAAGTGTGAAAACTGATTGTCGAATTGAATTTAGTCGAGGAGGAACACTGAGGAATGTCTTTATTTATTTTGTATGCTGTCTTACTTGTGCATATAATCAGTTGTCTAGCTTTAAATAATATTCTTTGACCGTAACCTGAGAGAATTAATATTCTAGCAATTAAACCGTAGTTCATTTGCTTAAGAAAAATTGCACCAGCTCATTAAAATTAGGAGATTGCATTACTTGTGTTTGGATGCTCCTGTAAGCGTGTGTTTCCTTTGTGATGTAGTTGAAGGGATCTTTGCGGTGCTGCTCGGCTAAAGGTTTGTCAAGAGTTCTGAGGGACAGCGTTCGTTGGTGAATGGATTGGCTTCATTGATTGGTTGCAGGGTTACGTGTTGCTGCATAAATTTCTCTCTGCATCTCGAGAAGTTGCTGCAAATAAAAGACTTCGAGTGAGTCTTCTTCGGCGAAGTTTAATGAAGGTTCTTGCAGGGAGGTTGAGTGAGTTCTTAAAGTCGGTCCGTTGGTCGGTCCGCACCAGTTAGCAAAACCAAGGCTAAAAGCGCAAGCCAAGAACAATGCGTGGCATTGAGTTCTGAACGATTTGTTGGCTCCACCCTTTCAAGTGTTTCGGTCCACTTTATATTAAGTGGCCTTAACTACTATGTACTTACATCAAAAAATAAGTACAATGTACTTATTGGGTTCATATTGAATTGCAAAACACTTTTGCTGCTATTGAGGTGGATACGGGTAAGGTTAGGGAAAGCTTTGGTGTATGGGTAGGGGTAACGGTTAAGGAATGGGTCAACAGTGTAATTATAAATGTAATTACAGAAATATATCTGAAGTAGGGGTGTTTATGGAGATGGTTCCCGCTGCTGTGATTTTCACCTCGAGATGTTTCTGCAGGTCCAAGTTTCCTGTTAACAGTGGGAATTTACACTTTGCGTCCTGGTGTTTGCTGAGCCATCTGTTTTCTTAAAGTCAACAAAACGAAAGAGGGTCTCTTTGATCTTTTGCTCTGTTACTACAATCAAATGCATTTGTAATTAAGCAGACATGGAGGAGCCGTCTTCAATCGGCCATTTTAGTCCCAAGGTTCAACTTTATGGCTTCATGAAAGGTTCGGTGGGGGAAAGAGTTGACTCTCCTTGATCTTTGAGGTGTAGAGTTGTTACTTTGGTGTAGAGTTGTGTTACCAACACAACGCACCACCGTTTCCATTTAAAAAATGCTTTGCAGCGTTTTGTCGGTGCTGAACGCATCCCTGATAATGACACGGTTTGATCTTCTGCTAACCAATCAGCAGAAAGAGTTATTAATTCCCACCCACTTGTAGATAACAAAAATTAAAGCTGTTTATTCATTTTTCTACTTATGAATGAAAAACGAAAAATGAAGCTGATTTTTTGTTTTCTGTTTTTTTTAAACAAACAAAAAACAAAAAAGGAGATATTTTTGTACTTTCAATATTAAATCAGAAAACGACTGAATGAATAATACAAGGATTTAATCATAATATTTTCTCAAATCAACATAAGTCAAACACAAGCAATACTCAGACTAGTGTCATAATTCATAATAATCTGTGTTGGGTTCACTCTTGATCATTATATGAACATCAGAATAAAAGCTTCTGTTGATTGTGTCTCATCAGCTCCTGTGATTCTGGATCCAAACACTGCAAATCCGTGTCTCATGCTGTCTGATGATCTGACCAGTGTGAGAAAGAGCGGGAACGATCAACCTCTTCCTGATAATCCAGAGAGATTTGACCTGGATTTCTGTGTTCTGGGTTCAGAGGGGTTTAACTCAGGAACACACTGCTGGGATATAGAGGTTAAAGAGAGTTCATGGTTGGAGCTTGGAGTAACTACAGCATCAAACAAGAGGAAGGGGGATGATTTCTTCAAGACTGATGTCTGGAGTGTGTGGTATAATTCTACAGGACTGTCTTCAGGTTCTGGTTTTCATGTTAATCAGAAGCTTGATCGTGTGAGAGTGAATCTGGACTATGACAGAGGAACGGTGTCATTCTCTGATCCTGTAACTAACACACATCTACACACATTCACAACCACCTTCACTGACACACTCTTTCCATTCTTCCATTTTTCTCACTCTTTTAGGATCTTAGCGGTCAATAGTCAGTAAACGTTACTCCTGCAGATCTGGATCTTCCTGCTTTCCTTGTGTTTACAATATACAATCCAGATCACGAGTAAAGCCCCAAAGTTCTTTTTTCTTCACAGTTGAACGCACAGCCTTCACTTGACTCGCACGAATACACAGGTGTTCAAATCCGTCATGAAAGCAAGTTGTGACAGCCACTGTGTAGATGAAGCTTCCTGCTTCCTGCTTCCAGCCTCCCACTGACGGCCATCAGCTTACATTCAGACTTCTACAAAGGATTGCAGTTCTTGAAACAAAGTTACTTGCAGGACTACAAAACCAGAAGGAACACACAACAGAGCTTCGTCATGGACGTCCTCAGCCCACAGTCGGTGAGTCCCATGAATCTAATGCCCCTAAACAGAACGTACTCAGTGCCGAAACTGATCAGCATACTAATCGATGGCACACACAGGGAGCGAGACCCAAAGGCACTCGAGACATCAGATTGTCACGCGTATCACATATTAATGCAGTAGCATCCTCTACCCCAAACACTAGCTCCCTACCACCGCCAATACATCTGGAGAACAGATTTGAAGTGTAAATGAATGTGGGTGAGGAATCCCCAAACATGATCGGACACAGATCAAATCAGCCAGCAGCTAACACCGATGCTAACTGCCGCTCAAGGTTGAACAGTTAGCAGCAGTCAGCTCAGAGAGCAGCCGAGCCCAGGACTCTGATAGTGGGTGACTCTATTATCAGAAACATTAGCAGCAGGGATACAACTACATGCTGCCTTCCACAAGCAACAGTTTCTGATGTAAACAGGGAACTTAAGAGCATTCTGATGAAATATAAGACTGCAAACCGACTAATCATCCATGTGGGGAAGAATGATATTCAGAAGGAGCAGTCAGAACTCCTTAAAAGGGATTTCAATGAACTTTTTGAAATGCTTAGAAGACTAAAAGTTCAGTCGTTCATCAGTGGACCACTCCCAGCAAGAGGAACAAATAGATTTACACGGTTGCTTGGGCTTAACACATGGCTGCAAAAAACCTGCAACTTAAAAGGACTGAATTTCATCTACAACTTCAATCTGTTCTGGAGTCAGAGACAACTGTTCACTCATGATGGCCTGCACCCAAACAAACCCTCCATCATCCTTCAGCAGTGTGTGCCAATCTGAATGGCACAAACACACCTGGACAGAGTACAACTGACCACAGGACTTCATTTCAGCACCTGAATGGACATGCGGTTGACACATCCCACAAGGTCAATGATAACACCATGCAGCCACAACAACCACTGCTCATGGACACAATCCTGACTGAGCCCTGCCCACAGAGCTCACCGAGAGACAGTG
Organism: Chanodichthys erythropterus; assembly: GCF_024489055.1. Classification (NCBI taxonomy): domain Eukaryota; kingdom Metazoa; phylum Chordata; class Actinopteri; order Cypriniformes; family Xenocyprididae; genus Chanodichthys; species Chanodichthys erythropterus. The sequence goes on from NC_090223.1 coordinate 7,113,832, forward strand.
ACAGTGACACGTTAACCCAAAGCTAGACAGACCTTCTTCTCAAATATTATAAACAGAAACTTAAACAACATCCGCACTCTTTTTGCTACTGTAGAGACACTAACAAACCCCCCAAGTCAGATTCCCAGTGAAATGCTCTCAGACAGCAAATGCTGTGAGTTTGCTTCCTTCTTCTCTGAGAAAATGTATAATATCAGAAAGGCGATCAGCACATCCTTGAGCTGCACTGGGGAAAAACTATGTCTGATTTAAAATCAATTGATGGTAAAATTTTGGAAGAAACAGTACAGCACCTTAAAACATCAACCTGCACCCTTGACACACTTCCCACATCTTTTTTCAAAAGAGTGTTTAACTGTTTAAACTGCAGTTGTTAAGCCCATCCTGAAAAAGAGCAATCTGGATAACACCATATTGAGCAACTACAGACCACTCTCAAATCTTCCTTTCATAGGCAAGATCATTGAAAAAGTTGTTTTCAATCTGCTGAACAAGTTCTTAAGCTTGAATGGATACTTTGATAACTTTCAATCTGGTTTCCGACCGCATCACAGCACAGAGACAGCACTCATAAAGATAATAAATGATATTCGCCTAAACACAGATACAGGTAAATTAACAGTGCTGGTTCTACTCGACCTCAGTGCTGCATTTGACACTGTCGATCACAACATACTTCTTGACAAGCTGGAAAACTGGGTTGTGCTTTCTGGGATGGTCCTTAAATGGTCCAGGTCATACTTAGAAGGGAGAGGTTATTATGTGAGTATCCATAAGTCTGAGTGGATATCCATGATATGCGGAGTCCCTCAAGGTTCAGTACTCGCACCCCTCCTGTTCAACCTATATATGCTGCCACTGAGCCAAATAATGAGAAAGAACCAAATTGCATATCACAGCTATGCAGATGACACCCAGATTTACCTAGCCCTATCACCTAACGACTACAGCCCCATTGACTCCCTGTGCCAGTGCATTGATGAAATTAAAAATTGGATGTGCCTAAACTTCCTTCAGTTAAACAAAGACAAAACTGAAATCATTGCGTTTGGAAACAAAGATGAAGTTTTCAAAGTGAACATGTACCTTCACTCTAGGGGTCAAACAATTAAAAATCAAGTCAGGAATCTTGGTGTGATTTTGGAGTCAGACCTGAGTTTCAGTAGCCATGTAAAGACAGTAACTAAATCAGCATATTATCATCTCAAAAATATTGCAAGAATTAGATGCTTTGTCTCCAGTCAAGACTTAGAGAAACTTGTTCATGCTTTCATCACCAGCCGGGTGGATTATTGTAATGGGCTCCTCACTGACCTTCCCAAAAACACCATAAGACAGCTGCAGCTTCCAGAAGAGATCAGATGTGCTCCAACAGTAGACACATTCAAATCCAGACTCAAAACACATCTTTTTAGCTACACATTTACTGATTGAGCACTGTGCTATGTCCAAACTGTTTGCATTTTATTTTAGATGTATTATCTTTTTATTCTTTTAATTATTTTTCTTTTTTTTGTTTCATTTTTATGCATTTTATATCAATCTTTTATGTATCATCTTTTAATTTCTGACTTTTAATGCATTTTAAATCTTGCTGTCTGGTTGAAAGAGCTGGGAGAATTAGGAAGTAAGCATTTGTTATCCCTGGATGGAGCTCTGACAGAATTAGTACAAGAAGATTTGTATTTGGTTCTTCTTTATTCAGTCACAGTTCCAGTCATTGGTGGACTGACCCACTGCCTGTGTTGCGACTATGTGACTACTCGTTACATTTATGTAAAGCACTTTGAATTACCATTGTGTATGAAATATGCTATACAAATAAAATTGCCTTGCCTAAAATTGCCATGTTTACAATACATACATTTTTTATTATTATTTGAGTGTTGATGATTAAATCTAAAAATAAATAGGAACTGAATTTTATCATTTGGCCTCTGTTGTTATTTGTAACCTTTATTATAGTAAAGTGCAAGTAAGGGCTCCCTAATAGTTTAAGTCAATTCAAGTCAAGTCACCTTTAATTATATAGCACTTTTTACAATGCAGATTGTGTCAAAGCAGCTTTACATTGATAACTGGAACATAATTTGGCTGCACAGCTGCCCTTAAATAATAGTGTCAATGCAGGCAGATCACAAGCACTGTTGAATAAATGTCAAGAATACTGTTGAATATCAAATGTCAAGTCAAATGTCAAGTGTCCCCAACTAAGCAAGCCAAAGGCGACAGCGGTTGTGGTTGCGGCAAGGAACCCAAACTCCAACAGGTGACATCAGGTGGTAAACAATTGGCAAATAGGTGTTAAAATGGAGAAAAAAAACCTTGGGAGAAACCAGGCTTAGTCGGGGGGCCAGTTCTCCTCTGTCGAACAGTGCTTTGTTACGAATCAGGTTGCTATCATAAGTCTGATAGGATTGCAACAATCAAAGTATTTATTTCAGTTCCATCCAGGTGAGGATCGTATTCATCACGCCGGTATGGACGGTTTGTTGAGGAACTGTGGCACTGGCTGTCGTGTTGATGATGTCTTCACATTGGATGATCTAGTCGACTCGATCTCTGCTGATACTTCAGGGCTGCGTTGTGGTCGTGTCCAGTTGAGGATCGTATTCATCACGCCGGTATGAACAGTCTGTTGAGGAACTGTGGCACTGGCTGTCGTGTTGATGATGTCTTCACATTGGATACTTCAGGGCTGCGTTGTGGTCGTGTCAAGGCGCAGGTCTTCAATACCTGTATACGGCCCGGATCCGGCTGACTATGGTAAACCTCGGGATAAACAGAAAGACTAATATTAGCGTAGATGTGATTCTTCTTCTGATGTAACGAGTACATCTGGTGTTATAGGAAGTATTAGATTTTTTAGATTTAGATTTAGCACAGATACATTTTTTTATCCTTAAGAAAATTGGTGTAGCGTATGCACACGTATCAGGATAATCAAACTTTGGAGTTTTCAGAACTCGGCTCCGGACGACTGTGACTTTCGGCAGGTTTGTGGACCTGAGAGAGTAAACATAAAACGGCAACTTCCTCACTTTGGTGACTTCAAAAGGATTTCTCAATCTTAGATGATGAAACTGATTTCCGTGCTGGCTCAGGACTGGTTGTGAGTTTGCTACTTGCCTTCTCTCCTGTAAGTTTCAGAATTGAAAGCTTCCTCATTAGTCAAAATTTAAAACAGCTTTTATGTTAACCAAGCCCAGATTATGACTGGTTGTGGAATGTGTCTATTTATTAAGAAGATCAACACCTACTTCTAAATCATTACCACTGTAGCCCCGCTCAGATTCACAAGTAGTAGGTAAATAACAGACGTGACACTAACACTGGATTGAGCAACTAAGAGATAAACATGCCTTTGAAGAGTGCAAAATGTTGTGTAGTGCCAGGTTGTGGGAAAACACAGTAGCTGCATTGGATTTGCAGAAAGCCCGATATTAAAAAACAATGCTGTGCCTCATTGGATATATTGGATCTGACAGGAATGGTGCAACACACTTATGTGAGTAAAAAAGATTTTACTGTGTCACTATTGCTTTGTTACAGATCGTTTGATATGTACAGATTATGTGTGATAATAAACCAGTGATCAGTGATTTCTGATATGTCATGATTCATGTGTAATAATAAACCATTCATGAAGGCCTACAGTCAGATGATTTTGTCTCAGAATTGTTTTATTGTCAGTAAATCAAATCAGTGACTAAACGGTCAACTTCATGTTGTTTCGCTTGAATAATCTGTTATTCATTGAAGTGAGAGTGTGGATGAGTGATGTAGACAGATGTATAAAACCTGTATATTCTCTCAGTGTTCTTGTGTTTATGTTCAGACAAACAGCTGTCTGGACGGGTCGTTTAACTCATTTGTGGCTTTTGGTTAGCATTAGCATTAGTGAGCTAAAGTCTGTCCATAGTGTCGCTGATCATGTAAGTATCATAGTTTACCATATTTTATAGATATGGTAAGTTTCTATTCATTTTTATTTCAGTTTTAGTTGTTGTTGTTTTAGTGCATCAAGTTAGATTTGAAAGTGTCTATCCATGAGCATTTGTTTATTTAAGTTCTGTTGCCTGGTAGTTTTGAGTTGAGAAAACCCTTGTATTTATAGAAAAACACATTTATATTTATATATAAAAACTGACGAATTATACAACATTGACACTTTTATTGAACAAAACTGAATCAACATTGAACTGAATAATAACACTGTTGTCTTCAGTAGAGCGGCTTTACAACAGAATTTGAATTTGTCTCATATTTGATGAAGTTTGCATCATTTTATTACTGTGAAGCCGCTTTGAAACCATCTTTATAATCTGTAAAACAATCATATAAATCACTGTAGAAATAAAGCTGACTCGACTTGAGAGTTTCTCAGGGCTCGTCCTGCAGGAACCAGACTTCGTTCCGCCGTCCGTAGGGTTTGATTGGCGGGTCGTAGCTGCAGCACAGGTACTGTTTGCGCTGGAAGGGGGCGGAGTCTCCCAGTGTGCATGTCAGGCGCGACGCTTCGGCGCGAAACTCGCTCTCGCCTGCAAAACCACCGAACTGCCTGCAGAGGGAGACAGATACGCAGTCAGTTAGTAGTCATTGCTAGAGACGAGTTACTCAACACTGGTTTAAGTTTACGTACAGGACATATACAGTCATCCCGGGCCGGTCCTCGATCCGTATGGAAGTGTCAGTTGGGGTGGGCGGGCTGATCTGGAAGCTCAATGGGATACGCAGAGCGGCAACCAGACGGCGGTTCAGTGAACCATCGTCACGTGGAAAGACGGTGAAGATGACAGGGACGGGTGTGTTCATGATCTCTCCTGTGAGAGTTGAACAAAACAGTTAATACAGTTTGCACAAACAAAACTTCACTAAATGGTGTTTGTAGCTCGTGCCATCCAATAATCACAGGAAGTTTGGTGCTTTAATACGTTTGATATGAAACAAAGTCTCAGCTTTGAAATTCTTTCAATAAATGTGTTTTTGTGTCTCTTTAATGTGTGGTGACAGATCGCTGTAGTGGCTCATGAACTGATCATCTCTTCCTCTCTACTAGTTACAGCACCAAATAAACATAAATGAACATCAGAAGGAATATTAAAAGAGATAGAGTATAAATTACTGAAATGAATCATGACTCATGTAAATCGATCAGTCAGTGTTTCATCTGCAGAAAAAAATCAACAAAAGAGCTTGAGAACAATGTCACGTAACGTCACATTTACCTCAGAAAAGACATTCAGTGACCATAAACTCTAGAGAGGAGCACTTTGATAAATATTAACCTGCTCTTCAATATTTAATGTATGTTTGAATAAATCCATCATGAAAACAAGTTCCCTTTTGAAAGTGGAACTTTGACGCTGCATCTTGGTGTTGACTATGGGGAACGCCATCAGCGTGACCAGTGTCTGAAGCATGTGTAACACACGCCAATATTCACTGGCAGACGGCAGTGCATGATGTGACCTGTGAAGTGCCCGTGAGTATAAAGGAGTGCTTGAGTTACACGCCATGAGCTTTTTTGTCTTCAGGAGCCACTTGTTTGAATGTGCGTGTAATATAAGAATCTGTCTGAGCATGTTCAACTCTTGAGGGAGCTGGATGCGCTCATTGTGATGCATTCACGATAAGAAGCTCTGTTCTTGCTTGATTCTTTCTTGAGAGTTGAGAATTTAGCGTTTGCATGGAGCACTTTCAGGTCTCGTGGGAGTAAGAGGCACTTATAGAGATGCATTCATGGTTGGAAGCTCAGTTCTTCCTTGATTCTCTTAGAGTAACAAGAATCAAGCTTTTGCTCGAAGCACGTTTGGCTCTCAAGGGAGATGAATGCGTTTGTTGTGATGTGTTTGCTGTGAAAAGCTCCACCCATGCTTGACTCTCTCTTGAGGGATGAGAGTCGAGTGTCTGCACCTCATAGTTCAGGTCCTCCAGCTGCCGGGGTGACAGGGACGGATCAATTGTGAAGACTGTAGGTAGAGCATGGGGAGGAATCTCATGGGAGTTTTTCCCATTTTGACTCCTCCTGTTTGCACTGCTGCTCTCATGTGGGTTTAGGAAGCCCTGGATCTGGATCTGTGTGTGATATGCGAGGATGCCCCGGTTGAAGAGTTTCTTGCAAGCCGCCTCTCCCCTGGTTCCTGCTCCCGCCTTGCCTATGGAAGTATTGTGTTTTGCTGAATACACTCACTGTGATGAGCCGTGGTGAAAGAGCTCCCCTCTCGCTTGACTTTTATTCTTGTGCGATTAAAGTCAAGTGTTTGCACCTCACGGTTCAGGCCCTGTGTTTGCTGAAGCAGCGCAGAAGCAACTTTTGATCATGGTAGGTAGAGTAGAGGCAGATTTTATCAAATGAGTCTGCCAGCTCTGCTTACCACCTTGTGGTAAGGCATATGTGACGACGGGTCAGGCAAGTTAATTTTTTTGAACACAAAACCGCTGCCTAGGTCAGTCACCCTGCTCTGATCTCCTAAAAGTATCTTTTTCCAGGGTAAGAGATTAATGAAATTCTAGGATGGTAGATTGCGAGAGCATCCCATTCTCTCTTTTTCCTCGTCTCCCCTATGAAAGGGTGTAAAGTAGAACTGTACGGTCCACTGTGGATGGGTTGCTTGGTAGATAAGAGTTGTCATGGCCAGAACGCAATGCATCCCTTGTTCTTATTTACTGCCTTCTCCATTTATTAATTGAGTATTAAGTAGGGATATGCTTCCCTCTAGACTGGTACCTCCTTAGGGTTGATGCAGGGTGATTGAAATTATGGCGAGCAGTCCACTAGCTTCCCTCTACTTCTTTTATCTCCCTCCCCAACTATTTGTTGGGTTTTGAAGCAGGGATATACTCTCCTCTTTGGATGAGTGCTGATTTAGTAAGATCTATGTTCACATGTGCTGACAGTAGAGTTAGATCATCTGTGGGCATCCCTTCTTATTATCTGTCACCTACTATGTCGTAGCGCTGGAGTTTGATAGTGCCCAATATTGAACCCAATATTTGGTGATAATTTAGCATAAGAAAAGATTCATAATTTTGACCCGGAACACCAAATTAAGGTATTTTCAGACAAATGTGACATTGTTGATTTTCTCTTCACATGCAGACTCTAGTAAAGGGTTCATCCCTGTGCTGCAGAAGATGAGCTGGAAATCCGCTCAGAGTGGACAGAGGAGGGGACAGTGGGAGGACTGGCCTTGTTATTCACTATTTCCATTCATCTGTGAGTATGACGGTGAGTCCATGCTTCAGACTTAGATGTGCAAAATGAAAGAACGTCATTTTTAGGGCTCTGTAAAAAATATTGATTTTGTAATGAATGTAGCCAGAAGTGCCTCAACGCTGACTGTGTGGCTGGGTTTGCATAATTTGCGCCATGAACCTGTGGCTGTGGCTTCACGGCGATGTGGTGTGTTATCAGAACTGGGCGGCGGGCGACAGCAATGGTCCGAAAGACTGCAGCCGCGAGCGGAGAGTCTGAGCCATGCAGACGGCGGGAGATCAGCGCTGGATCAGCCTTCCTCCAACATGTGTGCTCAACTTCATCTGCTACAACTATGAGGATTGAACGCCTACTTTAACCTATAAAACCTGAAATAAGTGTCAAAAAAGCCTAATGTTTTGAAACAGGACAGTTTATTGACCCCATTTGGCCCCATACGCAGACTTACATGTGTTGTAACTTGTGACACATTCCTCCCATAACCATCATTAAGAAAAATGCTGTGACAGATAAAAAGCAATAAATAAAACACATAAGTGTTCTGGGTCTTTTATTATTAATATTTGTGTATTTTCATTGTTCATTGTTGTGTTTTATTCAAGGTTTCACAGCATTATATTTTAACGTTTCAATACAAGTTAATTTTCAATACATTTAACCTAAAGAAATCCTATTGTTCCTGTTTGAACATCGCCTATACCCGTATAGGCGATCATAAACTCCACCCTCTCACAACACTCACCAGGAAGAGACTGACTTATTTCTCCTTTCAGTCAAACATACTTTCTTCTCTCTTGACAAAATCAATAAAGAATCAGCGATCAGTGGAGAACAAAGAGGAAAACTTAAAGAAGGATTTTTGTGAAGTTAGATTCTGAACAGAGAGCAGATCCTTGTGATTCATTTTTGACAACGTCATTCAGAAAGTGAAAGTAAAGTTTATATTGCTGGAGCTCAAGCAGTGAAAATGGCTTCAGCAGCTGAAGATGATTATATTTGTCCTGTATGTCATGAAATCTTCAAGACTCCTGTTCTTCTATCCTGTAGTCACAGTTTCTGTAAAGAGTGTCTTCAACAGTTCTGGAGAACCAAGAAAACTCAGGAGTGTCCTGTCTGCAGGAGAAGATCCTCAAGAGATAAACCTCCATTTAATCTGGCATTAAAAAACTTGTGTGAGTCGTTCCTGATGGAGAGAAATGAGAGGCGTTCATCAGGATCTGAGGAGATCTGCAGTTTACACAGTGAGAAACTCAAACTCTTCTGTCTGGAGGACAAACAGCCTGTGTGTTTAGTGTGCTTTACTTCACAGAAACACGTCAATCACACATTCAGACCCATTAGTGAAGTTGTTCCATCATACAAGGTAAGAGAAATTACTCTGATTTCACATGTAAAGGAATAATTGGTCAAACGCAAATATCACATTTATCCTGATTTCTTGTTTTTGTGTCTCATACTAGTTTTAGATCTTCAAACAAAATACAACATAAAACAAAGGCAGCCTCAGTCAACACGGTCACTGTGATTTTGCCAAGTAAGACATGTTCCTGGATCAACATATTTTGTTGATTCTGGAACAACATTCCAGTCTGAATATTTTGTCTTAACCCTATTCCTACCTCTAAACCTAATCCTACCCATAATTTATTCCTAAAATCAGAGGGGAAAAATAGGTGAATAACATTTATGTAGAAGCACCTAACCCTGGTTGCAAGCCTAAACTTGACATAATCAGTAAACTTGTCCCTTAAATCTGATTGGTTGATTGGAATGTTGTTCCAGGATAAACAAATATGTTGATCTAGGAACATGTCTTTCTTGGCAAAATCACAGTGGCCCAGTAAACAGAGTCCAGTTTTTAACTCTTATCACCCATGTGAAAAACTAATCACCCCCTTTAGCAGCAATAACTGCAGCTGAACACGTGATAACTGGAGATCAGTCTTTCACAGCGCTGTGGTAGATTCTGAACCACTTATCTGGAGGGGTTTCAAGCATGAACTGCCTGTTTAAGGTCCTGCCACATCATCTCAATTGGGTTCAAGTCAGGACTTTGACGAGGACATTCCAAAACTAATTGAGCTTTTTTGATCCTTTCAGAGGTGGATTGACTCCTGTGCTTTGAATCATGATGTTTGAGCTTCAACTGTATTTTTGTTCTATTCTAGGAGGAGCTCAATACAGCACTGGAGTCCTTACAAGAGAAACTTCAACACAATGAAGAAATGAAAGGAGAGTTTGAGAAAACAGTTCAAAACATCAAGGTGAGGAAACAGAATCAGTCATTTTCATTACAGCTGTAGGATCACTATATACAGTAATGATCTGATATATTTAATATAATGGATTCCAGTGTATTATTTCTGTAAATGACGAGCATCAATCTGCTTCTGGATCCGCTATATGTCGGTATCTGAGTTTATCTCTGATATTAATGATGTGAAGTGTTGATGTGTGTTGATGGAGATGATTGAAGTGAATGTGATCTGATTTCAGTCTCAAGCTGAGCACACAGCGTGTCAGATTAAACAGCAGTTTGAGAAGCTTCATCAGTTTCTCAGAGATGAAGAAGAAGCTACAATCACTGCTCTGAGGGAGGAAGAGGAGCAGAAGAAGCAGATGATGAAGGAGAAGCTGGAGGAGATGAACAGACACATCTCAGCTCTTTCACACACAATCAAAGACATGGAGGAGATGATGAAAGCCAATGATGTCTGCTTTCTGAAGGTCTGATTTCAGATCATTGGTTGCTCATTGGTTCATTGATTGAGTTCTTGATGATAAATGGTGTGTTTGTTCTGCAGGAGTTTCCAGTCTCAATGGAAAGGTGAGTAATCTGCTCCTGTCTCTGGTCTCTCTGGTTCTGATCCAAAGCCACTGCAGTTCTGACTCCTGAATGTTCTTCCAGAGTCCAGAGCTCACAGCCGGATCCACAGATGGCTTCTGGAGCTTTGATTCATGTGCCACGTTACTTGGGCAACCTGTCGTACAGAGTCTGGAAGAAGATGCAGGACATCGTCCAAAACAGTGAGTCTGACTGCAGAAGATCTGAGCTGGAAATGAGGGATGGTGGAGGGTTAAAGGTGCTTCATGATAGATAGATAGATAGATAGATAGATAGATAGATAGATAGATAGATAGATAGATAGATAGATAGATAGATAGATAGATAGATAGATAGCATCTCTCACAAATGTCTCCATGGTTGCAAGGCACGCTCCCTGTGCAAGCATGGGGTCTCAGCCGCTGCGTAATATCATTGCTCCTGCTGCACTCATGGTACGGCAGCAAAGAGATTAATGTTTTAAACATCATTTTGAATACAGAAATATTAAATGAATGACAAAATGAAACAATATTTGGATTATGAAATTAATGTTGTCAGTAGGTGGCAGTAAGTCATTGTGTTAACGAATGAGTCATTTATTCAACCGATTCATTCAAACACTGATTCATTCAGGAATAAATATCAAGTGGATCTTTATAATCTTTTGGGCCACTGAATCACTCGGTCAACTGATTCTTTCAAAGACTCTGATTGATTCAGGAATGAAACACTGCTCTGTGCGCTCGGAGTCAGTCACACAACGGTTCTGATTTGTTTAGTTGGCAGAGAAAATAAAACATCTGTTTGTGTGACATTCATTAATACTCAATATTAATGAAATAAACTCTGAATATTGCCTAAAACAAAAGTTATGACTTTAAGGAAAAAATAAGATGTTGCCCCTATTATATACATACTGTATATTTGACATATCATACGCCAGTGTTAATCTACATTTCCTTCACTTCTCTGTGAAAAAAGAAAACTCAAGGCCTAATAGATATTCGGTGACTGTAAAATACGCTGAAATTAATATCTTTTCATAGCCTGTCATAACATTTCAGATTCATCCCATGTTGTCTAAAACAAAAGACATATTTACACTTAAATCGATACTGGTAATTCAATGTATTGTTCATTCGCTCCGGCTGCCCAGTGCATCGAGCAGCTTCGCTAGATTTCTATAGTTGTTCAGTTAAATAAAACAGACAGTGTGCCAAAGTTGTAGGCTGGGGGTAGTTGTGTGCAGCTGCAAAGTAAATTAATATTTATGAGATAAACTAATATTTCATGCGTAGATGAATTTATGTCTACACAGAATTAAGCCCTGACTCTTCATCAGAACAATCTGTGTCAAGCCATTCACTAGTCTGGCTATTTGATGAGAAAGAGATGAAATGTAGAATAAGCGCGTTAAGAATCCGACTTTTATTCTGTTGAGCGGAACTGATGAACAACTGATGACGACATGGTTTGACATCTGGTTGACCAATCAGCGGAAAGAGGCGTTTCATTCCTGCCCACATGTAGACATTGAATATTCAATCTGATTATTCATTTCCAACCCCAGAATTAAAAAAATGAAAAATCAAGCCAGTCTTTGAACAAATCAGTTGACCGAGTGATTCAATGGCCCAAAAGATTATAGAGCTCCAATTGATATATTCTTGAATGAATCAGGGTTTTGAACGAATCGCTTAAATAAATGAATCATTAACACAAAGACTTGCTGACACCTACTGGCGACATTAATTTCATAATCCAATTATCATTTCATTTTGTCATTTAAAATTTTCTCTATTCAAAATGATGTGTAAAACATTAATATCATTACTGTTACGGGTGGCTGGTAGAGAGATGAGGCAGATACGGATTTCCACGATAATAGACACTTTACTTCAAACAATGGCTATGAACAACAGACAGACACCTTAACAAAACAGAGAACGGACAAGGAGTGAAGGGAGTGAGTGCAATATATGGGAGTGCTAACAATAGAGTCCAGGTGCAGGTGATCCGTGATGAGGAACTGACGAGGGAAGTGAGTGCAGGTGTGGAGAACAGGAGGATCATGGGAAATGGAGTCCAGGGGAACACGGGATCTATAACAGTACCTCCCCCTCCCGGTAGGCGCGTCCTGGAGACCTCAAACCGGAGCAGGGGGAGGAGTAGACTGGAGTGGAGGTCTCCATGGCGGGTCAGGAGCCGTGGGCAGCCATGGCGGGTCAGGAGCCGTGGGCAGCCATGGCGGGTCAGGGGCCGTGGGCAGCCATGGCGGGTCAGGGGCCGTGGGCAGCCATGGCGGGTCAGGGGCCGTGGGCAGCCATGGAGGGTCAGGGGCCGTGGGCAGCCATGGAGGGTCAGGGGCCGTGGGCAGCCATGGAGGGTCAGGGGCCGAGGGCAGCCATGGAGGGTCAGGGGCCGAGGGCAGCCATGGAGGGTCAGGGGCCGAGGGCAGCCATGCAGGATCAGGGGCCGAAGCCTTCGAGGCGTTGAGCCCAGGCGGCGGTGAGGGACCGGTTGGTGATGGCCGAACTGTAGGCTCCGCCGACCGAAGCGCAGCCGGGGCTCCAGAAGGCCGCAGTGGAAGCAGGAGGACAGCCAACAAAACGAACACCGGGGGGAGTGAGGAGGCCAACTGGAACTGAGGGACGGAGTGACGGAGCGGAGACGGAGGAGTGTAGTCCAGAGGGGAGGGCAGGCCGACGAGTGAACAAGGTGTGAGTGGAGGCAGGATGGATACTGGTGAAGCTGGTGGACTGATGGACAACGGTGGAGCAGAGGGAGGTTGGAGCCGGGGTGAAGGTAATCGCCCAGAGGTCTGAGGTGGAGATCTGGGCGAGGGGGCTTGAGGTGGAGGTGCAGTGAGTACATTAGTGGGAGGAGGCGGGAGAGGGAGGCAGGGAGGGAAAACAGTCTTTGAATTAGAGACTTTTAGAGCAAAGTTCATCATAATAAAGGGCGCGGCGGCGACTGGAGCGGCAGGCTCGGCGGCGGCGGCTGGAGCGGCAGGCTCGGCGGCGGCGGCTGGAGCGGCAGGCTCGGCGGCGGCGGCTGGAGCGGCAGGCTCGGCGGCGGCGGCTGGAGCGGCAGGCTCGGCGGAGACTGGAGAACTTGGCTCGGCAACGGAGACTGGAGAACTTGGCTCGGCAACGGAGACTGGAGAACTTGGCTCGGCAACGGAGACTGGAGAACTTGGCTCGGCAACGGAGACTGGAGAACTTGGCTCGGCAACGGAGACTGGAGAACTTGGCTCGGCAACGGAGACTGGAGAACTTGGCTCGGCAACGGAGACTGGAGAACTTGGCTCGGCAACGGAGACTGGAGAACTTGGCTCGGCAACGGAGACTGGAGAACTTGGCTCGGCAACGGAGACTGGAGAACTTGGCTCGGCAACGGAGACTGGAGAACTTGGCTCGGCAACGGAGACTGGAGAACTTGGCTCGGCAACGGAGACTGGAGAACTTGGCTCGGCAACGGAGACTGGAGAACTTGGCTCGGCAACGGAGACTGGAGAACTTGGCTCGGCAACGGAGACTGGAGAACTTGGCTCGGCAACGGAGACTGGAGAAATAGGCTCAGTGAAAAAGTCAATAAGCCACACGGCATCTTCTGGCGGCTCGCACAGGGTTGGAGCGGGCTCTATGGAGACTGGAGCGGGCTCTGGAGATACTGGAGCGGGCTCTGGAGATACTGGAGCAGCTTGTTTCCTCCTCCTCCGCCTTCGGGACCCAGTAGAGAAGTGTGGGTTCCGTGTGGGGCAGGCAGAGCGTTTGCTGGAGGGGTATGCGGAGGAAGAGGGAGATTGTCTGACTGGCCCGGCCAGCAGTGTTTCTGGATGGACTAGAGATAGACACCCATCCTGAACCCAATCAACTACGAATTTGGAGTCATTTAACCATAAAATGGAATTTATAGTTTCGCTCAAGGAGAATCGGTAATCGGGTTCACCAAAACGGATGGTGTCATCCTCTAGTCCATCCAGAAACAGAGAGATCAAACATGCTTCAGGCCAGTCAGACAAGGAAGCAAGCTCAACGAACTCCTCCACATACCTCTCCAGCGAACGACCTACCTGCAGGAGCCCGATTAGGCGATCGCCGGATGACAGGGTGAGAGGCGTTGGAGGAGCTGGAGCCAGGGAGCCGGGGAAAGTCTCCATCCCTTTTTTGTGGAAATCCAAAGTTTAGGTCCGTTCTTCTGTTACGGGTGGCTGGTAGAGAGATGAGGCAGATACGGATTTCCACGATAATAGACACTTTACTTCAAACAATGGCAATGAACAACAGACAGACACCTTAACAAAACAGAGAACGGACAAGGAGTGAAGGGAGTGAGTGCAATATATGGGAGTGCTAACAATAGAGTCCAGGTGCAGGTGATCCGTGATGAGGAACTGACGAGGGAAGTGAGTGCAGGTGTGGAGAACAGGAGGATCATGGGAAATGGAGTCCAGGGGAACACGGGATCTATAACAATTACATTATGCAGTTGTAATTCGTACACATATACTGCCCTCTCTGAGCAATCTAACAACTCATAAATCTAAAAGCAACTTCAGGTGCTGCTTCTTTGACACCTCTGCAGGCCTTTGTTTGATACTGATTTAATTGGTAACAACCTATAGCATCATATTATTGTAATTTAAATGACAACATTTAAGAACTTAACATTAAAGAAAGCATACATATCTAATAAGATTAGGAAAAAAATCCTAAAATCCCCTGTAAATCAATTAATCAATTTAATCAATTACAGTTAATTTCTGACACAGACAGATGACAATAAATAGGCTATAAAATACTCTTTATCTCATTATTGTTAGTGTTATTTCAGGGTTTTGATATATAGCCTAATATTGATAAAGTATAATTGATATCTTCTTAAGAGAGCACTATTATGGTTATTTTTTAACACTGTTTTAACATTTTTCCCTTTATTTACTTATTTATTTACTTTTTTAAATGTGTGATAGCCTATTTCAAATGGGCATAAACGAGTTCACCTCCATCATCAAATCATCCAATTCGCATTTTAAGTCCATCTCTCTATAGCACTGCTTTGATGAACTAATAACATGTAATATATTTTCATATCTGTCATATTTCAAATTCATCCTAGATCCCAAAACTCAGGGTGTTGTCTACAACAAAAGTTATGACTGCTGCATATTTACATCGGCTACTGATTTGCACTTTTTAATTCAATGTGTGCCTATACATTCGCTGCCCAGTGCGTTGAGCAGCTTCGCTAGATTTTTATAGTTGGTCACTTCAATAAAACAGGCATTGTGCCAACATTGTAGAATGGACGTAATTGTGTGCAGCTGCAAAGTAAATAAATATTTCATGAGAAAGAGATAAAATGTAGAATAAACGCGTTAAGAATTCGTACAGCTGTAGAGCGAGGGACTTTTATTCTGTTGAGCTGAACCGATGACGACACGGTTTGACGTCTGGTTGACCAATCAGCGGAAAGAGGCATTTCATTCCCGCCCACATGTAGAGATCGAATTTTCAAACTGCTTATTTGTTTCCAACCCCAGAACGAAAAAAGAAAAATCGAGACAGTTTTTTGTTTTTTCGTTTTCATTTTGAAAATGAAAAACGAAAAAAGGTGTGGTTTTCTCATTTTTCTGATTTCAATATCAAATCAAAACATGAATGAACGGAAGATACCCTGATTACAGACCTACCCTGATTATCAAATCATAATATTTTCTCAAATCAACATAAGTCAAACACAACAGACCGTAAGAATAAAATGTTTTAAAGCAATACTCAGACTATAAGAGACAATAAATGAAGATCAGACGCTGCTGAAGATCACTGACGGTTTTTCATCTACAGCATAAATCTCATCAGATCTCATTGATTTATTGTTATTTTAACTTTCCCAAAGTATCAGTTTCTCTTGATGGACACAAATTACACATTTAATGTTTGTAGCTGATAATGAAAATGAGTGTGAAGCTAATAACAACACTGACAGTGATCTGATGCGTTTGATCAACAGGACGAGTGTCATTATTCATAATAATCTGTGTTGGTTCACTCTTGATCATTATATGAACATCAGAATAAAATCATCTGTTGATTGTGTCTCATCAGCTCCTGTGATTCTGGATCCAAACACTGCAAATCCACGTCTCGTCCTGTCTGATGATCTGAACTGTCTGAGATTCAGTGGTAACA
Source organism: Chanodichthys erythropterus (assembly GCF_024489055.1). Lineage (NCBI taxonomy): Eukaryota > Metazoa > Chordata > Actinopteri > Cypriniformes > Xenocyprididae > Chanodichthys > Chanodichthys erythropterus. The sequence goes on from NC_090223.1 coordinate 7,130,072, forward strand.
AACGTCCTCTTCCTGATAATCCAGAGAGATTTGACTGTTATGAGTGTGTTCTGGGTTCAGAGGGGTTTAACTCAGGAACACACTGCTGGGATATAGAGGTTAAAGAGAGTAAATACTGGATTCTTGGAGTAACTTCAGCATCAAACCAGAGGAAGGGACAGGATTTCTTCGACACTGATGTCTGGAGTGTGAGTTATGATGAGGATGGAGAGTGTGAATCATCTATGAATGAATTTTATGTTAATCAGAATCTTGATCGTGTGAGAGTGAATCTGGACTATGATGGAGGAACGGTGTCATTCTCTGATCCTGTAACTAACACACATCTACACACATTCACAACCACCTTCACTGACACACTCTTTCCATTCTTCTATTGTTATGATGGATCTCTGAGGATCTTAGCGGTCAATAATCAGTAAATGTTCTGGATCTTCCTGCTTTCCTCATGTTTCCAATATTTAATCCAGATCACATGAGTAAAATCCCAAAGTATATTTCTTTTTCCTTCACAGTTGAACGCACAGCCTTCACTCGACTCGCACACATACACAGGCATTCAACGCATGCGCAGTTTTGATCAATCTCTCGCCACGAGTAACAACCATGTAAACATCTTTGTTCTTTCACGCTAGAGTTGTACAAATTATGGTACTTTCTAACCTCTTCACAAAATCTCTCGTTTATATAGGCCTCCATCGTCACTGTAGCTCGCATGTGTTCCCGTCTATTCTGTTTATCCAGTTTTTCTTGATCTTGTGAATCGACTCCCCAGGGGCATGGTTGCCACCTTGTGGATAAACTAATTATTGCAAATGAAATTAAATGTGCATGTGCAACCTGCAGTTACAAAAATCCAGCGGTGCGCGTGTGTGAGTTTGCAGTGCTCTGATTGGCTCACCTTGTTCGTTGCCGCCGCTCATGTAGGTGAGGAGCCTCCGCTGCAGCTCACCTGACACCTGATCGAAGCTCCGCCCCTCCAGACTCAGACACACGTACTTACACGCATCGTAGCGCCGCACCTCGTAACTCACACCATCCTGAGTGACAGACGGACAGATAGAGAGAGACAGACAGAGCGGTGAGTCAGTTTCCAGCAGAACACACACACCGACACAGCCCATAATGTAGAATCCATAGCAACAGTGACACGCCAGCCCATAATAATCACAATCTCTAACACAGTCAGTGTGTGTGAGAGAGAGAGCTGTAATTATGGTCTGTCTAGTGTCAGCTGGACCGTGTAATTAATGCTGCTTTGCTAATATTAGCTGATGTTTTTAATTATTCATATTTGACCGTGTGTAGCGCGTCTCACACAGCCCTGTGTGTGTGTGTGTGTGTGTGTGAGTGTGTGTGTGTGTGTGTGTGTGTGTGTGTGTGTGTGTGTGTGTGTGTGTGTGTGTCAGCTGTAATTAAGAGTGTTTTACGACTCAGATCTCATGACTGTGTGACATTTCAGCTCAATCTCTTCCTCCTGACGTGACACGAGTAAATGATCGCGTTTCACTGCAAACGTTATATCTGTAAATGAAGATTTTCTGTTCTTTTCATGACAATTAAACGTGTAACAAATCAAAACACCCCATCCAGACACAACAATGTTTTCATTTTTAATTAATGCATGCATAAAATAACTAAATTATAGCTGACAGTCATGAATGTTTAATGAACATCCTGACAAAATGATGTTTAACATTTTTAATTAATCTGCATTAAATGAACTAACAAATAATACCATGTTATGCTTATAAATGTACTTTATAATTTCAATAAATTGTTATTTTAGGTTTTCTGTAGGTAAAATATACTGTCTCACTTCTTTTCCTTGATTTTGGGATGAAGTAAAAGCCTCAGTTTTAATAGGCTACACTTATGTTTATTTTATGCACAATGCACAATGCACACACACACACACACACACACACACACAAACACACACAAGCACAAGCAGAGGTTTAGATTGTGAAGCTGCAGAAAGTGATCTGAGGATATTATCATTCTGACTAAACTGTTTGTGCAGTTATTATAGTGTGTGTGTGTGTGTGTTACCTTGCTCTCGGTGCTCAGGAGTTTATACTCGCTCTCTTCAGTGGCTCCGAAGAGCCAGTTTCTGATCATGCTGAACATGCTGAATGCTGCGGCTCCGTCAGGTGTGTGTCCGTCTCTCTCCCTCTCTCTCTAGTGAGAGCTGCACATCTCCTCCTCCTCCTCCTGCATCTCTGCTTTCAGCTGGAAACAGTGCAGATTATTATTATAGTTATGGAGGGGAGCGCAGTGACTCAGTCACACGAGATGAGACGAGGGTGGAGAGTTTACGCCTGAGGAAAAAACACGCCACATTCAATCAATCACACACACACACACACACACACACACCTACATGTGTTCAGACAGGGTCATTCTGTGTCAGCTCAACCAGAGTCAAAATGACCATTTTCACCTGAGATTTGGAGCAAATTAGAGCAATGTAAAATGACTTATAAAGATGGCAGCATCATTATTTTATTTCTACACAGACATTGTTAGATCTATTAGTGAAATCAACGCTGACAAAAGCACTTCTTGTGTTCTTTGCCTCAAGTTTGCATGTCTGTAACTCAAGAAGTGTTAAAGATATCTTAATATCCTTTTAGATTCTGCTTCTGAACAAACTTTCCTGTTGAAATCTTCATTTTAAATGCTCTATATGGTTCATTTTCAGAAATATCTCAATGTGGCTCCTTGAGTAAATATTTTTCAATGGTTGAAAACCAAATGTGGGTCACTTTACACACAAAGAGGAATATCTGAAGAACACATAATGTTGAAACTAGAAATTTATCTTGTTTCAGAGCAGTTGAATAGAATAAACCACTGATATTCTTTTCCTTGAGTTTTCATGTCTGTAACTCATGAAGTATTAAAGATATCTCAGTATGATTTTACAGTCTGGCTCTTAACAAACTTTTCTTTTGGTCTGTTCATTTTTAAGGCCCAATATGGTTCATTTGCAAATATATGGGAGTCCTAAAGTGACTCTATGGCCAGATTGTTGAATTTCACCAATTTTTCAGTGGTTGGAAACCAAATGTGCTTCACTTTGCACACAGCTGATACTTGTTTTATTTTAAAGAGGAACATCTGAAGAACAAATTGTGTTGAAACTAGAAATGTGTCTCATGTTTTTCTATCATCTCAATTGTGTAGAATGAGTGCCATAAATACTCCTTTTCTAAAGTTGTCATGCCTGAAACTCTAAAAGTATTCAAGATATCTTAATATCCTTCAAGATTCTCATTCTTAATGAACTTTTCTTTAGAAATCTTTGTTTTTAAGGCTCTATATGGTTCAGTCCTATAGATATGAGGATCTCAAAATAGCTCCATGTTCAAAATTGTTGAATTTTACCCATTTTCAGTGATTGAAAACCAAACGTGGGTCACTTTGATAGATCGAGTTGATACTTATTGTGTTTAAAGAGGAATGTCTGAAAGATAAATAATGTTGTAATTAGAAATGCAAACACACTTAGGAAGCACAAAACTTGTTTCAAACACATAGATTTGAAGTCTTGCCAGCTTCAGAAGCTGTTAAAATGTGCCTCATTGTGACCATTTCTGTGTGTTTCTGGCACTCGGAGAGGAATGTTATATGAAAATGCTCTGATAGAGGGAAACAAGATACATTTCTGGGTTTTAACATTATTTATTCTTCAGACATTCCTATTTTAATACAACAAGTATCAGCTGTGTGCAAAGTGACCCACATTTGGTTTTCAACCAATGAAAATGGTTAATATTCAAAAATTTACTCTTGAAGCCACATTTCGATGGCCATATCTCTGGGACTGAACCATATAGAGCCTTAAAAATGAACAGACCCAAAGAAAAGTTTGTTGAGAGCCAGAATGCAAAATCATATTGTGATATCTTTAAAACTTTATGAGTTACAGGCATGCAAACGTGAGGGCGGGGGCTTTTTGAACTGTCTCTGTTGGCATATAATGAAACACAGATTGATAAAGTCAACAGATTTCACTAATAGATCTTCCAATCTCTGTGTGTAAATAAAATAATGACGCTGCCGTCTTTATAAAGTCATTTTTACACTCCTCTAATTTGCTCCAAATCTCAGGTGAAAATGGGTCTGTTTTGATCTACAAAACAGTGGATTACTCAGTAAATATTCATCTGTGACATTTAATATTTGGGCTTTCATCTTTATTTATGTTTGTCTTTCTACAGAAAACAAATATGTCAAAATCAAAAATTTGAGTCGGGTAAGTTTCCATATTTATATAGACATTTAGAGAGCTTTTCAAGACTCGTCATTCACAGTGCTTCATGGGAGAGGGCGGAGCTAAGGAGCTCCCTGCCACTCTCTGATTGGTGGACTTTCCTGTGCAGAATCATGGGTAATGTAGTTTCACCGTTAAACATGATTCTTTGAAATAATGTGTAATCTTTTAACAACCTCATACCTCAAAGTAGGACAGACTAAACGTTTACGGAGAAAGTGAATGGCACTTTTACCTACGAAACCCGACTGTTGCGCTCTATTACGAGTTTGAGGATGTCAACTCATTTTTTTGAGTCAGAATCTCATGAACACACCTTTATTTGTTCCATTAACACACACAAGCGTTAATGATCTTAGTTTGTTTATTAGAAGAGGAAAGCACTAGAGCTCAGAACAGATGACACACACACACACACACACACACACACTCGTCGGGTCTTCACGTCTCCCAGCCCTTCCCGCCGGGTTGTGTCGGGAGCCGGAGCCCCACGAGTCCCGCGGCCTGGTCCGTGCGGCACTCGCCCCGCGCGTGATAGAGCTGGTGCAGACGCAGGTGCAGCCGCGTGGAGCTCAGCAGACAGCCGTACGTCTGCGCCGCGTGGAGCGCCTCCTTCCGCGCGCGGCACAGCTGGGCTCCGGTCACCTGAAACACAGATCGGGTGTCTGAGATCAGATCCTGATGGCGTCACAATGTGAAATCTTCATGTGGAAAAACAAGCTTCATGAGCTGAAGGTCATGTTTCACTCCACTGGCCATCAAGGGCACCAAATACAGCGTTAACCCTGACCACTAACACACTGAACACTATATCATGGTAAATATTATATTGATATTATATAAGAATACATATAAATATATTTTTATTTATTATAATTAGTTTCTAATAATAATAAATTCATAATAACACAAATAGCCCATATTAATTTCAGATATTCACATTTTTGAAAAATGTAAAATGTATATTTAAATAATTTTATATTTTTCATAATTATAATTATAGAATTATAGCTTGATATTTATATTAAATATTCAACATTTATTTAAAATGCATTATTAGTATAATATTATACTTAATTATAAATATATTTTAAATTGATAATTGTATAATATAAATGTATCATTTAGCGAATAATTAAAATCCTTAAAATATTATATTAAGATTATATTTTAATAATATTATATTGATTATATAGTTGTTTACATATTAATAATTATAACATAAATGTATAATGAAGTTTGATATAAATATTATGTAACTATAATATCATGTCAGACAGTCTGTAAACGGAATGTGTGATCAATAACACGCAAAAGAACAGTAATATGTCATGTTTAGTGTTTATGATCAGTCAGTGGATCGGATCTCGCGCAGTGACGCACTCCACCACACTGAACAGAGGTTCGGTTCGGTCCACAGCGGTTCTGTTACCTGGTTTCTCCTGAACTGCTCCAGCACATACTTATAAATGAGAGTTTGTTTGTAATCGGAACCCTTCGCGATCCGGATCTCCTTCAGAATCCCCCGAAACACGCTGATCGCCGCCATCACGACAGACAGAACCAGTCGAGCACGAACACCGACTGAACCAGCCGACAGACTGAACCAATCGATCCCGCACAACATGATTGGATATTTGTAGGGAAAACGACGATTAACAAATGACGAGAATTTCACTGATAAATACATTTAAAACAATTCGGTCAAAAGCTGTGCCTGTTTACACAGACTTTGGTATTTTTCAGAGGGTACATATAGACTAATAATTGACATTAACTAGGCTATATATTTTAAAAAAGATAAAAATGAAACAATCTTTACACTAAAACCAAGTTTAATAAACATTTTATGAATTAATATGGGTTAAATGTATACTAAACAATCTTTACACGTGTCTAATGAACGGCTAATCAGTCAGTTGTGTGTGTTTGATTCACTAAAAAGAGCCGGTTCAAAAGAGCCATTTCGATCTCTGTTTTTAAATCATCTCTGTAGTTTAAAAGTTATTTTATTGATGAAGTATTTTTTTTATATTGTATTATTGTCAACTACATGTTGCAATGTTATTTATATCGCATTCATTGTCGGTTCAGAATGTGCGATTTAAAATGAATGGCTCTTTTCAGTGAATCGTTTGGAGTCACACTCAAATGAATCGTTTGCTCGGTTCATCAGCTCGTGAAGTGAACAGAAATAAGCGGATTTTACGCGTTTACACTCCAGTCCGAAGATTAATCTGCTTTCACGACGAAGACATCCAGCAAACGTGTAACTTTTCACAGCGCTGTATTTTGGTTGCAGTAATGTTGTGGTAGGCCTACAACCTTTTAAAAACATTTTTGTTTTTTAAACAACAACAACAACAACAAAAATTAAGTAACCAAAATAAAACGTTTTAGAAACGTGAAAATACCAGCAGACGTGTTTAAAGTAATTAAATAATTACTAAGTAATATATATTAAGGATTAAAAGGGAATGCAGTTGTGAAGTAGGCCTAATCAATTTAAACTATTTGCAAATAATATTTTGTTTTAAAATATGCACGTTCACTCTGATCTGATCTGTCGCAAACGCAAACGTTTCTTGTGTCGTCACATTCAGTTCTGAGTGAATCGAATGTAAATTACACCATATTTTACATTCAAAACAGTGACTTAAAAAAAAAAGTTGAGTTGCATCCCTGGATATGGTTCAGCATTCCTCTGATGAAGCAGTGAAATATTGATGTTTATCTGGTCATTTCCATTCACTCTTTCAGAAATAAAACTAAAGCTGGAATTACACTCATTTTGGCATTGACGAGCGCTGTAGGAGACAGAGCGTTTTGTCCTCCTATAACAAACAGAGCTGCGCGAAAGAAGTGCAGCAGAGCAACATCACGAATATCAAATACTGAGGGACAGTTTGGCCATTTCTCATTTTGGGGAGAGTTTGGAGAGTCCCTCTAAATGGCTATGCTGGCTATATATCATTTCATACAGTTATATCATATCTTCTACATTTAACATTAATAATGATCGACTGCTATAAAGAGTCAAAAGCACATCTTAGGCCTAATAATGCAGAGGGAACTCTTAGTAAGAGCCCTTTAGCTGTGGTTTTATCTTTTAAAACGATGAATAAATATCATTTAGTTTAGTAGCACGAGCCTAAGCCAGTTCCCAAACTAGAGTACGTGGTGTTTTTGTCGTTCATTTAATTCTTCCCCACCTTAAAATAACATTAACCGAGCATGTGTTTCAGGACACAATGCAGTAATGACATCCAGTCAAAATACCACCTTTTGTAGCTGAAGGTAATTTTTTGTTTAGTTATATGCAGCAAGATAATGAACTAAAACAAAAATGGTTTGATTTGCGCCGATGCACAGGCATTTTGTCAACAGATTTGTATTTTTATGGCGTTTGTTGATACTAAAAGCCAGTGGCATCGCGATCTCAGTACAACAAGCAGTACCTGAATGGGTCACATCGCTGCTGTGGCTCCTGTTGTCTCTGAGAGGATGTGGATGGGGTGTTTTGGGCTGCTCTGATGATTGCAGCAACGAGATTCCAACGAGTATCCACCTCCTGAATCAGCTTATGAGTTGGTTTGCCCATCTGATTTCGTAAAACCAATGATCTCTCTCTTGCTGTTGTGCTAGACTTGAAATGAGCCACAATCCACTTCCGTGATTTAGTTTAATGTCCTCCAATCTTTGTGTTTGTTCTCTTATCTTCTTCACATCCAGGTTTAAGGCACGTGTTATGCAGTTTGTGTGGCGGAGCTTCAGGATGCTGCAACAGGCAATCAAAGCTGACTTCACTTCTGCTATATTTTCAGAAGTGTGACTTTTTGAAAATTTTCCAACCCCCACTAAAACTGTGGACAGCTGATCTTTTTCATTTATAAAATGACATGTCACTGCCAGATATGCATCCATATGAAGAGATGTCCACATGGATTACAGCTCTGGCCTTTTTTTCACCTCTTCTTTTGCCTTCTCTTTGGCCTCCTTGTATTTTTCCTCCACCATTTTCTTTAATGCCTGGTGGGATGGAAGAGTGTAGGTTGGATCCAACAAACCTACAAACTCTTTGACGCCAGCATCTTCAACAGTTGAAAATGGCTGGTAATCTTTCACAAGCATGTTGACCAAGGCCCCATCAATCTTTTGTTTTCTGATCCCTGCAATACAGTAAAGTATTTAAAATATAACTTAAATAATACATAACTATATATATATATATATATATATATATATATATATATATATATATATATATATATATATATATATATATATATATATATACATATAAAAAACAACAGCAATTGACAAAAAAAGAAAAAAAAAGAAGAAGAAGAAGAAGAAGTGTTATACCTTGGTTGCCAGTAGCTGGTCGACTTTCACAAGATGTGTTCTCATGTTTAGCTCTGAAATGTCTCAACATTGAGGATGTGTTGTTATTATAAGAAAGCTGTTGAGAACAAATCAGGCATTCAGCTAAAAGAAGGAGGTAACATGTACTAATGCATTATATTTTTTTCATATACATTATGTAGGCTAAGCCTATTATTTAACAATATTAAATATATTTTATTATACATTGAATATGCATAAAAGTACTTGTGTACATATTTATTCATATTACTATTAGCCTAATTCTAATTATTATTTATTATTTTACAATAATATTCTTAATAATAATAATAACAACAACAACAAGCTTACTTTATTTGTTGATATAACCTGAAAATGCTGCCAGACTTCCGAACGGCCTCTTTTCTTTAGGGATGTGCACAAATAGTCGAATATTCGAATATTCAACCTGTAATTAATATTCGAAAAATAAAAATACTATTCGAATTTTACTATGTTGTTTTGCTGGCCGTAAATGCAGTGAAACCATGATAAATCCTGAGCACTAAAACTCGCAGTTATAACTAAATGCACCGGGTGGCGCTGTGGAGCGTGTTTAACAAGTTCATTTTATTTGATCGTCACATAATGTTGTCTCCCTTGCGAAGTTTGGAATTACTTGGATGAAAATGATCTTACACAATGGAATTACTTTTGATCAATTGAATTAATGAAACCGAGTTATAATAAAATCACCACCATAATGAGAAAGCACATGAAATCTAAACACCCGTCGAGTGAGGAGAGACAGCTGTCCATCACTGCATTCACGACAGATAAGCAGCTGTAAGTTATCCCCGAGTGAGCCGAGATGATCACTTATCTGATAGCAAAATGATTTTGAGACATATGCTTCCTTTAAGTTTCGTCGAGGCAGATATATTTACGAACAGAAATCACAAAGTGCTGCTGTTAGAAACTTAGCTTAGCATACCGTTGTGTATTATCTAGTTTCTGCAATGTCTGTTGCGGCTCGTTTTCTCACCCGAGCATGTGGATATTATTGTTTTTCTCATCATGAACATGTGAAACAATATGAAAACGATAACCACACCATATAACGTTACTGACTCGAGTGTATTATGAACGTTTTGTACGATAACTGGCGCTGTCTGCTTTTTCCCGTTCGTGCTGCTTGAGCTTAAATGCTTTTGTTCTTTATATATAGTATATATTTGCACATATTGTGTTTAATGCTTTGAACTAAAAGAAAAGCTTAAGATATAACGTAAGCTTGTTGTTTATATTGCCTAATCGTAAGATTGTTCAGAAATGGTTACAAAATCTTGATTAATTAAAAAAAAAATATAACGTCCTTCTCGTTTAACCTCATTTAAATAAACCAATATCGTTTTTTTTATACTGATTCGTATAACATTCACGTGAAAAATGCTCCTTATTCTGCGCGCCACACAAAGGGCACACCCCCTTTTTATATCGTGCTCTCACAGCCAATCACAAACAAGGTCAAAAGTCAACTCAAACAAGTTAACAGTATTATTCAGTTATACCCTTTTAGGTTACAACAACGCTTAGACAATAATGATCATACACAACACTCCTCCCCTGAAATCTGGAACTCAAAACTTTTTTCTTTTTTTTAACACCCAACCACATAGATCAACTGAACAGAAAAACAAAAACAAAACATTTACGTCTCTCTCTTAACCTCCTCTCATTTTCTTACAGATCCAGTCAAACTGGGGGCTTCACTTGCCTCTTAGGTCTCAGAGCACTTTCCTGAGTGACAGTGGTTGACTCTAACTGCTTTTCACATACAGCATTGTTAGAATCATCATCTCTTACATGTCCTAACACAATGCCATGAGCCCTTGTTTTAAATGCATCCATGTCAATTACATCAGTCTGGAACATTTCACCATTTAACTCAGTTGGCAACAGTTCCTCATTTGGATACAGTGCTGTAAAGACACATTTTCATTCTTCCCCTTTTCCAAAACTCTTTTAAAATTTTACACCAATCGCTCTGCAGCTCCATTAGAAGCTGGATGGTACGCAGGGCTCCGAATGTGTTTTACACCATTGTTTCTGTTTCTTATGACACAAACTGTGGATCATTAACAGATACCAATTCATCTGGAAGGCCCCAAGTTGCAAAGTATCCCCGTAATACCTCAATGGTCTTTCCTGCAGTGGTACTAGACATTAGTGCAATTTCTGGCCAATTTCTGTTACTACCAGAAAGTTATATTTTCCTTTTTGAGCAAAGTCCACGTGTATTCTTTGCCAGGGCCTATTAGGCCAACTCCAATAATGCACAGGAGCTGTAGCAGGCTGATTCCTATCTGCCTGACATGTCTGACAGGAGTTCACTAGTATTTCTATATCAGCATCCAGGTTAGGCCACCAAAAATGGCTTTGCGCTAGGGCCTTCATCTTCACCATGCCCTGATGATTGTGATGTAGCTCTGTCAGCATTTTTGATCTTAACACTTCTGGCACAACCACACGAAAACCCCATAGAACACACTCAGATTGCACAGTTAGCTCTGTGTCTCAAAATATATGGCTTCAGTTCAGCCTCAGTGACATGTTTTGGCCAGCCATTTAATGTAAAATGTTTCACTTTTTGTAACACAGTGTCCAGTTTTGTTTGTTTTGCTATTTCTTGCGCAGAAATTGGAACACTATCCAAAAAAGACACTCGGAAACAAAGTTTACTCTCCTTACTCTCAACAGTCAGGGGTAGGCGTGACAACGCGTCAGCATTACTGTTGCAGGGAGGGTTCATATGTGATGTCATACTGATATGCAGCTAGAATCAGTGACCATTTCTGTAGTCTAGCTGCAGCTAAGGTTGGGACACCCGTCTTCGGTCCAAGTATCTTAACCAAAGGTTTGTGATCTGTATAAATTACATTTACATTTTCGCCCATACAGGTACATTTTGGGCATGGGGGCTTTATCGATGGCTTCAGTTTTCTCCGGGATCGGGTGAAACCCTTCTGCATCGATGACATGTCCGAGGTACGTTACGCTATTCTGAAAAAAAGAACATTTTTCTTTGTTTAGCCGAAGCCCGTGTTCTTCCAGTCGTTTCAAAACACTGTCTAAATTTTTCAAATGCTCGTTGGTGTCTTTTCCGGTTATGAGAATATCGTCAAGATAGCACACAACACCCTCTAATCCTTGCAATACCATATCCATGGTACGCTGGAAGATTGATGGTGCACTAGCGACCCCGTATGGTAAACGATTGTACGCGTATAATCCCCGCTGCGTATTAACGGTGAGGAAAGGCTTACTTTCCTCATCCATTTTCAGTTGGGTGTACGCTTGTGTCAAATCCAATTTTGTGAAATGTTTTCCCCCAGCGAGTGGAGAACAAATACAGACCAGGGGCGCAGCCCACTCACTGTGTAACACCGGCCTCGCTTTGCAAACTTTGGCTTTGCCTCAGGCAAAACTCGCAATTTGGCAGTTACCCCGTTTGCGCAACCTAACTGCGAGCTAAACACGGCTTTGTGTTCTGCGCAGATTTTCTCAATTGGATCGCCTATGCGCCTATCACTCGAGACCAATCCAAATTTAGCACCCGGATCCAATCGCGACCCATAAGAGCTGGCCCTTTTCCTCGTGACACTAACACACGGCTCCATGAAACGAATCCTCCGGTCTGTCCATGAAATTCACCTCCGCTCCGTGGTTGAAGAGAACGAGTAGTCATTTTCCCTGTAGACCGATGCTGCTCCCTTGATTTGAAATCGGTACGCTTGTTCTTACAGGCCCGTTCCAGATGACCAGCTTTTCCGCATCCCAGACACTGGAACTCTTTGAACCTGCAGTCGCTCTGTCCATGTCCTTTCTCCAGGCATCTGTAACACTCCCGGCCGCTGTGGCTCCTCGACTCTGGTCTCGAAGGCCTCGAATCGCGCTGCTTCATTCCCCGCAGGCCCAGATGATCCATCCGCATGTACGATGAGGGCGGTCCCTTCTGCATAGACTGCATGCCACTGGTGGTACACTCGAAATTGTTCGTTATTTCCAGCATACGTGCCCATGTCAGTCCTTCGTCACTCGCGGCATTCAACAGTTTTCGGCGCAGTTCTTTGTCAATTATGCCACACACAAATTGATCTCTTAGTTGCTCCTCCAAGCTGGCTCCAAATTCGCATGTGCATGCCAGCCCCTTTAAGCTAGCTATGTAATCACCAAAAGATTCTCCAGCTTGCTGTCGACGATTTCGGAGCGTGAATTTTGATAAGGCACTGAATAGACATTATTACAAATATTATGTCAATTATGTAATTTAGGTAATGTAAGTGTATTTTCTAATATTTCATCTGTTTCCTGTGTGAATGTAATTATTTCAGCATCAAGGGTGATTTGAAACATGTATCTTGCATTGTTTGCTACTGAATTAACTGAATGTTAAAAGTACTAAACTGAAATAAGATCAAACTGTTGTGATTCAGTGATTAAACCAAATGTTCCCATTACATATTACAATAATCTTGTGTTTGAAACAATGATTATGTGGACTGAAATCATGTGCAACTGACTGAAAGCATTCAATCAGGTTTTGAAAGAATGACTAGCTGTGTTACAAGTGTGATCAGTTTGGATTTTTGTACTAAGATCTTTGAAAATGTACACCTTAGATGTGAAAATAGTACCAAAGCGAATAAAAAAAACTTTAATATGAATGTTTTTAATTGTGACTTTTGAAAACTGCAATAATGTTATTTTTAACAATGAATTGTGTTGTGCAAGTTATCAATTGGAATAATGGCAGCATAAGAAGTACATAATATGATTCTTGCATTTCATACAGTTTCCCTGCTTTTACCTCTAACACATCCTGCTCTACCTACTCCAACCCTGAACACTCTGGCTTCACCTACAACACCTCCTTCTACTTCAGTACCTTCTCTGTCCACCTATCCCCCACACCACATCTTCACTCCAGAACAAACCCTGTACCTCATTGACTCGATATGTGCACACTTTACCAGCACTGAATGTCCAATCAAACAAAAAGGACAAAAGAAACTGTTCTGGGCAGAAATAGCCCAGAAACCGACCGAGCAGTTTAATATGCAATTTGATCAGGCAAAAGTGGCAAGAAAAGTGGGCAACTCTGGAGGATGCCTTTAAGAAAATTATGAACAGGACAAGGTGTCATCATATTTGAGTTCTACACTGAGATGGAAGAATTGATTGGAAGTAATCATGACGTTGACTTTCAGTAATCAGTGATGCAATGGGTGTCCAAATAAAGTCAACGTGTTGGTCAATATGAACTTCTTAGTTTTCGCAAGGCACCTGAGGAAGCTACCCAGCGGCAGCATGATGAAATCATGACACAGATGATTGCATCACAGAAAACTGTACGCACACTTCTACAAACATTTCTGGAAAAGCAGTGGGCTGTCAGTGAGGACTACTGCATGTCTGGAACATGACAGAGGGAGAGAAAAAAGAAATAAAATGAAATATAAATCACAGTACTTTCAGGTATTTGGCAGTGACATTGTCAGGCTTTTTTATTTACAACAAAGTAACCTGTCTGCACAAAATATCATCATTGTAATATAACAAGTTTACAGTGGCTTCATAAATTAATTTAAAAAATAAAAAAGCAAAACACACCTGATGTGCAATGTTTGTTCTTCGTTTTTTTACAAACCTTGCTGTATTTTCATGTAATTTATTAAAAGAAGGTACACCGCCACCTTGCACCGACAAAAGTGACTTGAACACACCTGACGTCGTACACACGACTTCCCACCTCGTAAATACGAACTTCCCAGGAGGACTTGAATGCACCATTTGTCAAACATTAGCTTTGTTGTTTTTAGATAACAGGGTAGCTTGTCATGGGGTGGTACAGTCGGGGCAATTATTACAATTAAGGTTGAGTTCCTTAACTGCTTTTGCAAAGACCCTGGTGAGCTTACCCTTGGGAAGCCGGAAAGGCCCTCAGTGTCGGGGCGATCCCACTCTGACTCCGCCCAGTTCTTCTCCAAAGCCGAAATGATCATGGAGTCCTCTTTCTCATCAGCGCTGAAGAAGACGAAGACTGCGATGGTGGGAGGTGCTCGAAAGTCTTCGTCTAAAGCCTCGTTTACACTGCACACGTTTGCGGTGCGTTACGGCTCTGGCAAGGTTTTGCTCCGTCCTCTGCGCGGTGTCAACTCACACCAGAAGCATTTCAGAAGCGAAGCGGCTGGATTCGCGAGACCACTAGATTTGCCTGTCTAACGTTGTTTTCGTTGATTTTCTTTTTTTTTTTTTAATGGCTAAATTGTTGTATTTTGTCCGGTTTTATTGTGTTTATTGCTTTGCCATACTTTATTTTGCTGTAGCCATACAGATGAAGTTAACACACTAAAAATTCCAGTTATGGACAACAAAAACAAAGAAATTTCAAGTTTTTCAACTTCAAATCTCGTCGTCAGTTTCTGGCATCATGGTGATGTGAAGTATGAGCGGGAGTTTACTCAGGGTGATTATTTTGACTTTATTTTGTATTTGAGCTGCGCGTCTTGGACGCGGTGTCCATCAAAAATAGGTGAGGCGCCTATCTTTAGCGAAGCGGCGTGGCGAGCTACTTCTGGGACGCTTCTCAAACGCACCGCAGCGTGGCTGGTGTAAACACGAGCATTGACTAGAGTAGCCGCGTATCAGCTCCGGTATCCGTAACGCGCCGCACACGCGTGCAGTGTAAACAAGACTTCAGAAGAGGACTGGGGAATGAGGCGTAGAGTTGTCACCTTCATCCCGAGGAAGGGGAAGGCCCACGGTAACGGGAGTCCGGCGGGTCGATGAGGCCCGCACAGATTCTACAGAAGGTTGCCATCGGATGCTATGAAGAAAGATATATCTTCTGTTGCGTCTTCAACAATGACAGCAGCGTTAAGGAGAAGTTTCTGATGCAATTGTCGCTTTACTGCCTGTTAAACTGCCCGTAAGCCTGACAGTATTTGCATGCGAATGGGGAGAAGGGGAGGAGTTCCCGCAGCGTAGCTGACACAATGTTGAAGTGACCGCTCTTGAACGGGAAAGTTGAAAGAAGAGCTAAGAGAAAAACAACACAAAGCGTACATGAGCAGAAAATGTTAGAGAGCACAAAAACAAGTAATAAAGTAATAAAGCAAAGGAAAACATAATTATTAAGAACACATTACAAAAGTTTAGGTTTTTACATTTTGAAATCATGCTTATTATTTTTAGATCTGTAACAGCAGTACATTTGGCGTTAATTTAAGCTCATAATGTATGAGCCCAATCTACAGAGAGTAAAATGAGTCTGAGTCACTATATATCAACTCTAGCTGGATTTAAACACTAGTTCAGATCAGAGGAAGTTCTCGACCACAGGAGGAGCTGATGATGATTAAAGGAGGAGCTGTAACTATATAATGAAGAGAAAGACTGACAGAAACAGAAAATGGCTGATAATCTGTGTCTGCTGGGACTGATCATTCTCTCTTCACTTCTCACAGGTAAAGAAATCTGGATTTTCTCTAAAGACATTTAGTGGAATTAGTGTGGAAAGAGTTGATTTGAACATGCTCAGTTTATTCTTGCACACATTCACGTTGTGATCTCAGAGTTGTGTATTGATACATACAGATCATACTGTATTATTCCTGATACTGGACTAGGGTTGGGAATCGTACAAAATTTTCCGGTTCCGGTTCCGATTCCGGTTCTGCCTAACGATTCCGGTTCCGGTTCCATTAAAATAATTAAAGTGTTTTATTAACATTAACAAAGATTAACAAATACAGTAACAAAGGTATTACTCATGGTTAGTTCATAAATGAACCTTATAAAGTGTTACCACAAATAAGATAAAATGCTTGAACACACATGTAAGATTCAGACAGGTGAATATTTTTGTAAGTTGGATTCATAAAGACTTGTTACTGAAAGAATGATTCATTGATAGACACATTTTGTTGCCACCTAGTGGCGTAACAATGCAATCGATACAGTCGTTACTTTCAGAACAGAAGGTAATTTATTATACATAACAAACATCAGCGTTCCTATCTGAATAATAAACTTTTGTATATTTCTGTTATAATTGGAATAGGCCTATTTGTCACAGAAATAATGATACTGTGCATTTGAAAAGACTTTGTGAAGCTGTTTATATACACATTACAACTCTCTTCAGATCAACAGCAGCGTGAACGCAGGTTTGAATGTAGTGATTTTATTTTTGTCAAAGGTTTAATATATAGGGGCGATCATGTAGGTGATGAAATCGAGAATGCGATCTTTTAAAGATTAATCGTGCAGCTTTGGGCACGTCTCTCTCTCTCTCTTTATTGAAATATTGCGTATATGAGTAGAGGGCTTTTCAGTGCATTCATTGCTATAATATTCTTGATGTGAGACGTCTCTATGAAAGGATACGCTCCCCGCACTCTTGCGGGGAGAACATAAGAAATAGAAATAACAGTAAAAACAGATAATTTTGTTATCTGGATGGAAGAGCTAGGAAGTTTCAGGGAGTTTGTTGTTGTTGTTGTCCGTCAGAGTGGATCTAAATGGATCTAACTGGATCTTCCTCACACGACAGGACCGCTGTCTAGCTCTACCTGTTAAGGCACCTTGAACTGATAAACACAGTTTCAATCTCCCCTTTTGCCAAGACACCTCAAACTGCGCCACACAACCCCAATCCCCCTTCCGGAGATATCTTATCTATGCAACGCAGTACAAATTTCCCTTTTGGAAATTTCCCCCTTTGGAAAGTGTCCTGACTGTAATCCAGAGATACAGCTCAAAATTTATCCAAATTTACCAAATTTTAACCTAATCACAAATGCTTTCTTCCTAATTATCCCAGCTCTTTCAACCAGACAGCAATATTTAAGATGCATTAAAATTCAGGAATAACAAAATTATACATAAAAGATATAAAATACATTAAAAATGAAATAAAAACTGGAAAGGAATAATAATAAAAAAAAAAAGATAATACATTTAAAATAAAAAATGCATTGCATTTGGAAACAAAGATGAAGTTCTCAAAGTGAACACATACCTTCACTCTAAGGGTCAAACAACTAAAAATCAAGTCAGGAATCTTGGTGTGATTTTGGAGTCAGACCTGAGTTTCAGTAGCCATGTAAAGACAGTAACTAAATCAGCATATTATCATCTCAAAACTATTGCAAGAATTAGGTGCTTTGTCTCCAGTCAAGACTTAGAGAAACTTGTTCATGCTTTCATCACCAGCCGGGTGGATTATTGTAATGGGCTCCTCACTGGTCTTCCCAAAAAGACCATAAGACAGCTGCAGCTCGTACAGAACGCTGCTGCCAGGATTCTGAGCAGAACCCGAAAACATGAACACATCACACCAGTCCTCAGGTCCTTGCACTGGCTTCCAGTTGCATTTAGAATTGATTTTAAAGTACTGTTACTTGTTTATAAATCACTCAATGGCCTAGGACCTCAATACATTGCAGATATGCTCATAGAATATAAACCTAACAGATCACTCAGATCATCAGGATAAAGTCATTTAGAAATACCAAGGGTTCACTCAAAGCAAGGAGAGTCTGCTTTTAGCTGTTACGCCAGCCACAGCTGAACCAGCTTCCAGAAGAGATCAGGTGTGCTCCAACAGTAGCCATTTATCTATGCATTTGCTGATTGAGCACTGTGCTATGTCCAAACAGTTTGATTTCAGTTTTGTCTTCATTTAACTGAAGGAAGTTTAGGCACATCCAATTTTTAATTTCATCAATGCATTGGCACAGGGAGTCAATGGGGCTGTAGTCGTTAGGTGATAGGGCTAGGTAAATCTGGGTGTCATCTGCATAGCTGTGATATGCAATTTGGTTCTTTCTCATTATTTGGCTCAGTGGCAGCATATATAGGTTGAACAGGAGGGGTGCAAGTATTGAACCTTAAGGGACTCCGCATGTCATGGATGTCCACTCAGACTTATGGTCACCAATACTCACATAATAACCTCTCCCTTCTAAGTATGACCTGGACCATTTAAGGACCATCCCAGAAAGCCCAACCCAGTTTTCCAGCTTGTCAAGAAGAATGTTGTGATCGACAGTGTCAAATGCAGCACTGAGGTCGAGTAGAACCAGCACTGTTAATTTACCTGAATCTGTGTTTAGGCAAATATCATTTAATATCTTTAAGAGTGCTGTTTCTGTGCTGTGATGCTGTCAGAAACCAGATTGAAAGTTGTCAAAGTATCCATTCAAGCTTAAGAACTTGTTCAGCTGATTGAAAACAACTTTTTCAATGATCTTGCCTATGAAAGGAAGATTTGAGATTGGTCTGTAGTTGCTCAATATGGTGTTATCCAGATTGCTCTTTTTCAGGAGGGGCTTAACAACTGCAGTTTTCAGGGATTTTGGAAAAGTCCCAGAGAGAAGTGAGGCATTTACCACTTCTAGGAGATCTGATTCTAAACAGTTAAACACGCTTTGAAAAAAGATGTGGGAAGTGTGTCAAGGGCGCAGGTTGATGTTTTAAGGTGCTGTACTGTTTCTTCCAAAATTTTACCATCAATTGCTTCAAAAACAGACATAATAGCTACTTTCTGAGGTTGTGATCTGATCTGTTTTACCCCAGTGCAGCTAAAGGATGTGCTGATCGCCTTTCTGATATTATTAATTTTCTCAGAGAAGAAGGAAGCAAACTCACTACATTTGCTGAGAGCATTTCACTGGGAATCTGACTTGGGGGGTTTGTTAGTCTCTCTACAGTAGCAAAAAGAGTGCGGGTGTTGCTTAAGTTTCTGTTTATAATATTTGAGAAGAAGGTCTGTCTATATCATGATCACCGTCTGCTCCTGTCAGTTCCCGAACTACACTTCCCACAATCCTCCGTCAGTCACATGTTCACATCACACCAATCACCTGTTGCCACATCCACGCTAACACACCACACTGATCACCACACCCAGCTGCTGCTCATTTACAGGACTATAAAGGACTTCCACTCACACCACCTCACCGCGAAGTATTGCTAACTCCTGTTACAATTCCAAGCGTTTATTTCCGGTCTGTTTATTGTTATTGTTCCTGCCTGTTACCCGCTGTTGATCCATTGCTGCCTGTCCTGACCTGTGTTTTGTATACCGTTCTGTGAGTGATATCTGCCTGCCTTTTGATCTACCGCCTGTACCCTGACTACGACCCTGCCTGTCCTTTGCTGCTCCTGTTTGTTCCTGATTGACTCTGCCTGTACGACCATTCTCATTCTTAATAAAACGCTGCACTTGGATCTCCTGCCTGCATCTCCATTTACAACAGAATACTTCGCCATCTACGATCCAGCAGCTTCCACAAGCGTCTTCAGTCTCAGCATGGACCCAGCATGGTGTCTCATCAACCTACATCAAGGTAGCTGTACCCTCGAGGCTCATATTCAAAAGTTCCTGGAGATTGCTCACCTGTCTGATCTGCCTGACTATGCCCTCAATGACTTTTTTATTTATGGATTAAACGAACCACTTAAGGACTATGTACTCACCAATGGTCCACGAGGGTCATTCGTGGAGTTCCTGGACTTTGCCCTGCTCACAGTTGGTTCAACTTTTACTGTGGGGGTCGCGGAGGAACGCGACGCCACGCTGAACCACATAATGGCGGCCGCTACAGACTGCGCACATAAAATGGCGGATGCTACAATGCCTCATCACGTCTCTGCTAATCGCCCAGAGCAATGTCACATCTCCGCTGATCGCCCAGAGCAACGTCACGCCTTCGCTGATCGCCCAGAGCAACGTCACGCCTTCACTGAACGTCCAGAGCAACGTCACGCCTTCGCTGATCGCCCAGAGCAACGTCACGCCTTCGCTGATCGCCCAGAGCAACGTCACGCCTTCGCTGATCACCCAGAGCAACGTCACGCCTTCGCTGATCGCCCAGAGTCACGTCACGTCTCTAGATCAGTCCGGGAGCGGAGAGGGTTGCGTTCCAGTGTGACCGATCCACCGTTGATTTCAGTCCGAGCAGCTGGCATCTCCAAGTCTCCGTCGGCCGCTTCGCTCTCAAGCCCGGTGGCCGCTTCGCTCTCAAGCCCGGTGGCCACTTCGCACGCAAGCCAGCCGGCCGCTTCGCACGCAAGTTCGCCGGTTGCAACGCTCTCAAGCGCCCTGGACGCGATGGACAAGATGGCTGCCTTGCCAGTGCCCACGGGCAAGATGGCCGCCCCTGCGGTGCTCAAGGATGCAGGGGTTGTTCCAGCCATTGAGTCCGTTCCAGAACCTGCTCCAGCCAGTGAGTCCGCTCAAGCACAGCCTGCTCTCCTGGTCTGTCCTGTCTTGGCCCAGAGGGCTGTGCTCACTTTTTATGTCTTGGCTGTCCTGCGTGCGTTGAGGAACTCAAGCTCTATTGACGTCGGAGCAGTCTACCAGCCCGCTGCCGTCCCGGAGCAGCCCGAGCCCGCTGCCGTCCCGGAGCAGCCCGAACCCGCTGCCGTCCCGGAGCAGCCCGAACCCGCTGCCGTCCCGGAGCTGTCTGCTCTCCTTGATATGGCCACAGAGCAGCCTTGGTCGGTCCTGCCACCACCGCTTGGACCATTTGCTCTTCCGCTGCCGCTCAGGCCATCTGCCCTGCTGGCGCCACCCGAGCTCCTTGCCCATGAAACCGCCAATGCCTCCCTTGATTTCCCCAAGAACTTTTTTTGGGGGGGCAGTATACCTAGGGGTGGGGAGCTTGTGGGTGGGGACCTTGCCCGACCACTGCTGGCATGGGCCTTTGAATTGTTATGGCCACCTTTGGACTGCAATTTATTATGGCCACTAATGGACTCTGACCCGCTGGGGTCAACTATGGACTCTGTTCCGCAGTGGCCGTCCAAACCGCCTGACCTGCCGTGGCCGCCCAAGCCGCCTGACGTGCCGTGGCCGCCCGAGCCGCCTGACCTGCCGTGGCCGCCCGAGCCGCCTGACCTGCCGTGGCCGCCCGAGCCGCCTGACCTGCCGTGGCCGCCCGAGCCGCCTGACCTGCCGTGGCCGCCCGAGCCGCCTGACCTGCCGTGGCCGCCCGAGCCGCCTGACCTGCCGTGGCTGCCCGAACCGTATGATCTGCCGTGGTGGCCCAAGGCCCCGGACCCACCGTGGCTCCCTGACACCCCTGACCTGCCGTGGCGGCCTGAGCCATATGACCTGTCGTGGCAGCCCAAGCCACCGGACCCGCCGTGGCTGCCCGAGGCTCCTGACCCACCGTGGCTACCCGAGGCTCCTGACCCTCCGTGGATGCCCAAATTCCTGGAACCTGCATTGGAAATCCGTTCCCGGATACCACTTAGATCTCCAATGCACCCACCCCCCCTCCCTAGCTGTTCCGTTTACGTCGCGAGGACGCGCCTTCCGGGAGGGGGGCATTATGTCATGATCACCGTCTGCTCCTGTCAGTTCCCGGACTACACTTCCCACAATCCTCCGTCAGTCACATGTTCACATCACACCAATCACCTGTTGCCACATCCACGCCATTTACAACAGTCTAGCTTTGCCTAGTTCCACGTTGAAAGCATGAAGGATATCTTTATATAGTGGATTTCAAGTTTTGTCTTTCGCACATTCGCTCAGCTTTTCTGCGTTGTCTTTTCATATTTTGCACTGCTGTTGAGTTTCTCCATGGTGCTTTTTGTCTGCCACTTTTCTTCCTGACTTTCACAGGAGAAATGTTATCAATAACATTCTGTACTTTTGAGTAAAAAGAATCAAGGAGAAAATCAACAGTCTGCAGACATGCTTGGTGTTAAAGATATAGCCTTCATAAACAGTGCACTAGTATTCTCATTTAAGCATCGCTTTTTGACCGAGACAGATCTAGCTTTAACAGTCGGAGAGATCAATATATCAAAGAAAATACAGAAATGATCAGATAGTGCTACATCCTTAATGACAATGGATGAAATGTTTAGACCCTTACTAATAATTAAATCTAGAGTGTGTCCACGATTGTGTCTAGGTCCATATACATGCTGAGTCAGATCAAAAGTATTCAAAACTGTTAGGATTTATTTTGCCATATTGGATTCTGCATTT
Source organism: Chanodichthys erythropterus (assembly GCF_024489055.1). Classification (NCBI taxonomy): domain Eukaryota; kingdom Metazoa; phylum Chordata; class Actinopteri; order Cypriniformes; family Xenocyprididae; genus Chanodichthys; species Chanodichthys erythropterus. The sequence goes on from NC_090223.1 coordinate 7,152,769, forward strand.
TCTATGTGGATGTTAAAGTCCCCAGTAATAGCAAAACAGTCAAACTCTGAGGAAATTGCTGATAACAGTTCTGTCAAGTCCTCCACAAAGGCTGGAGAGTATTTTGAAGGCCTGTAGATAACTATAAGTAGAATGCGAGGATCACCTTTTAATACAATACCCAAGTATTCTAAAGACAAGTAATCACCAAATGACACTTGCTTGCATTGATAGACATCTTTAAATAGAGCAGCAACACCTCCACCTCTCCTAACAGCTCTGCAGACACTCATAAAAGTAAAGTTAGGAGGGGCTGTTTCATTCAGGATTGTTGAACTGCAGCTGTCTTCAAACCATGTTTCATTTAGAAGCATAAAATATAGGTTGTTTGTGGTTATTAAGTCATTGACTAGAAGTGATTTATTTTTAAGTGAGCGAATGTTTAGAAGTGCTAACTTAACAGTCTTACTTTCTGTCTCTACAGTAATCTTAGTTTGACGTGTAATAGGTAGCAGATTAAATGGGTTTGAGAAGGCCTTAGGCTTTTTATCAAGTAATAAAACAGAAATAGAGAAAGCTACAGGCACACTGGGTTCCCGCTTATTCTGTAAACATTTGATAAAGTCGCTGTTATCATAGTGGGGATCCGACACAAATCACTGAGAGCTGTTATCGGTTGTTTTTGGTTCACCTAGAACAGATGGAGGAGGTTGAGGGCCCTAGCGTTGTGGCAGGGGCTGAAGAGCTCTCGCAGGAGTAGGGGGAGGCCAAGCTGGGCCCACAGGCTTTGGTGGTTTCGGGGCTTGACACTTTTTTGTTGGTATCTGGGGGCTTGCAGCAAAAGAGTGGGAGAGTTTGGTTCCAGCATACACCAGTTCCTCCATTTTCTCTGAGAAGCACAAAAGAGGGGATGCTGGAGAAAGGGATAACATGTCCGGTGAGAGGGGCTGTTGCTCTGGTGTTACCGGAGGATGTAATATGTTGTCCTGGCTTCCCTGGCTGTTTTCTAACACGTCACTGTCTCTCTGTGAGCTCTGTGGGCAGGGCTCAGTCAGGATTGTGTCCGTGAGCAGTGGTTGTTGTGGCTGCGTTGTGTTATCATTGACCTTGTGGGATGTGTCAACCGCATGTCCAAAGTCCTGTGGTCAGTTGTACTCTGTCTAGGTGTGTTTGTGCCATTCAGATTGGCACACTGCTGAAGGATGATGGAGGCAGAAGTAGATATTGTCCTTTAGCACTCTTGAGCCCAGTTTGTTTGGGTGCAGGCCATCATGAGTGAACAGTTGTCTCTGACTCCAGAACAGATTGAAGTTGTCGATGAAATTCAGTCCTTTTAAGTTGCAGGTTTTTTGCAGCCATGTGTTAAGCCCAAGCAACCGTGTAAATCTATTTGTTCCTCTTGCTGGGAGTGTTCCACTGATGAACGACTGAACTTTTAGTCTTCTAAGCATTTCAAAAAGTTCATTGAAATCCCTCTTAAGGAGTTCTGACTGCTCCTTCCGAATATCATTCTTCCCCACATGAATGATTAGTCGATTTGCAGTCTTATCTTTCATCAGAATGCTCTTAAGTTCCCTGTTTACATCAGAAACTGTTGCTTGTGGAAAGCAGCATGTAGTTGTATCCCTGCTGCTAATGTTTCTGATAATAGAGTCACCCACTATCAGAGTCCTGGGCTCGGCTGCTCTCTGAGCTGAGTGCCGCTGACTGTTCAACCTTGAGCGGCAGTTAGCATCGGTGTTAGCTGCTGGCTGATTTGATCTGTGTCCGATCATGTTTGGGGATTCCTCACCCACATTAGATTCCTCACCCACATTCATTAACACTTCAAATCTGTTCTCCAGATGTATTGGCGGTGGTAGGGAGCTATTGTTTGGGGTAGAGGATGCTACTGCAATATGTGATACTCGTGACAATCTGCTGTCTCGAGTGCCTTTGGGTCTCGCTCCCTGTTTGTCAAGTCAAGTCAAATTTATTTATATAGCGCTTTTACAATTGGTAATTGTTTCAAAGCAGCTTTACATATTAGAAGCACAGAAAAAAAGGGAAGTGGTTAAAACTGTACAAGCAAGCGTGGTAATATGTAACATATACAAGATGGTGCTACATTAAGCCAATGTCGGCTGACTTCCAGGGGTGGAAAAAACCCCCTAGGAGAAAAACCCAGCGTGCTAGCACTGGGAAAAAAGTCCTAGGAGGGAAAAAACCCCTTGGAAGATATATATATGTAAATGTATATGGAGATCAAAATCTGAATTGTACATTTTTATTATAGAGATTAAAAATCGATTATATAAAAATATATGTAAGCGGATACGGGGATTAAAAATCTGAATTATAGATGCAGCCAGAATTGGATCTTTAGGCCCATTGTCTCCTGGGCTACGTTGTAGTCAGGTCCAGACGCAGGTTCTCCATCTGATCTGGATACGGCCTGGATCCAGCACCCGGCAAACCTCAGGATAAGCAGAGAGACAGATATTAGCGTAGATGCCATTCTTATTCTGATGTACAGGTATATCTAGTGTTATAGGAAATGTTCTCGGTTCCGGCCGACCTAATTATTGCAGCGTAACAATCCTTTAACGGATTTGAAAAATGTTAATGTATTGATAATGTGTTATGTGTATGCAAGAGCAAAGAGATGTGTTTTTAGTCTAGATTTAAACTGACAGAGTGTGTCTGCTTCCCGAACAATGCTAGGAAGATTGTTCCAGAGTTTAGGTGCTAAATAGGAAAAGGATCTGCCGCCTTCAGTTGATTTTGATATTCTGGGTATTATCAACTGGCCTGAATTCTGAGATCGCAATAAACGTGAAGGACTATAATGCATTAAGAGCTCACTTAGGTACTGGGGAGCTAAACCATTTAGAGCTTTATAAGTAAGTAGCAAGATTTTAAAATCTATACGATGTTTCATAGGGAGCCAATGTAATGTTGACAGAACTGGGCTAATATGGTCATACTTTCTGGTTCTAGTAAGAACTCTAGCTGCCGCATTTTGGACCAACTGTAGTTTGTTTAAAAGCCGAGCAGAACAACCACCCAGTAGAGCGTTACAATAATCTAGTCTTGAGGTCATGAATGCATGAACCAACTGTTCCGCATTTGTCATTGAGAGCATATGTCGTAATTTAGATATATTTTTTAGATGGAAGAAGGCGGTTTTACAGATACTAGAAACATGACTTTCAAATGAAAGATTGGTATCAAAGAGCACACCCAGGTTCCTAACTGAGGATGAAGGTTTAATGGAGCACCCGTCAAGTGTTAGAGAGTATTCAAGGTTTTTTCGTGAGGAAGTTTTTGGTCCAAAGATTAGGATATCAGTTTTTTCTGAATTTAATAATAAGAAATTTCTTGTCATCCAGTTTTTAATGTCAGCTATGCATTCTGTTAGTTTTGTGAATTTGTAGGTTTCGTCAGGGCGCGAGGAAATATAGAGCTGAGTATCGTCAGCGTAGCAGTGAAAACTAACACCATGCTTCCTAATTATCTCTCCTAAGGGCAGCATGTACAGAGTGAAAAGCAACGGTCCTAATACTGAGCCTTGTGGTACCCCATATTTAACCTGTGATCGATACGACATCTCTTCATTAACTACCACAGACTGATAACGGTCAGATAAGTACGATTTGAACCATGCCAAAGCAATTCCACTAATGCCAATATAGTTTTCAAGTCTTTTTAAAAGAATGTTATGATCGATAGTGTCAAAAGCAGCACTGAGATCTAATAACACTAATAGAGAAATACAGCCACGATCGGATGATAGGAGTAGATCGTTTGTAACTCTAACGAGAGCAGTCTCAGTACTATGGTTTGGTCTAAATCCTGACTGGAAATCCTCACAGATTCCATTTCTTTCTAAAAAGGAGCACAGTTGTGTTGAAACTGCCTTTTCTAGTATCTTTGACAGAAAAGGTAGATTCGAGATTGGCCTGTAATTTACTAAATCTCTCGGATCTAGTTGAGGTTTTTTAATAAGAGGTTTGATAATAGCCTGCTTAAAGGTTTTTGGCACGTGTCCTAGTGTTAAAGATGAATTAATTATATCAAGAAGTGGACCTACGACCTCTGGAAGCATTTCTTTCAGTAGTTTAGTCGGCATTGGGTCTAACATACATGTCGTTGATTTTGATGATTTGATAAGTTTAGATAATTCTTCCTCTCCTATAGCGGCGAATGATTCTAGTTTTACCTCAGGGACACTACAGTGCACTGTCTGAAGAGAAACTGTAGACGGTTGCATGTTTATAATTTTCTCTCTAATATTATCAATCTTGCAAGTAAAGAAGTTCATAAAGTCATTACTGCTGTGCTCTATGGAAACGTCAGCAGTTGAATCTCTGTTTCTAGTTAATTTAGCCACTGTGTCAAATAAATACCTAGGATTATGTTTGTTTTCTATTAAGAGATTTGAAAAATAAGTAGATCTAGCATTTCTTATGGCTGTTCTGTACTCAATCATTTTTTCTTTCCACGAAAGGCGAAAAACTTCTAGTATTGTTTTCTTCCAACTACGTTCAGCTTTTCTAACAGCTCGTTTTAGAGCCCGAGTTTGCTCATCATACCACGGTGTTGGATTAGTTTCCTTAATCTTCTTTAGACGTAAAGGAGCGACTGCATCTAATGTGCTGGAAAAGAGAGAGCCAATAGTTTCTGTTGCAGCATCGAGTTCTTCTAAGTTGTCAGGTATACTAAGGCGATGAAACTGCTCGGGGAGATTATTTATAAAGCAATCTTTAGTGGCAGACGTGATTGTTCTACAATATTTATGGCTGGGTGGTGGTTTTGTAGCCTTGGCTAATTGTATTATACACGAGACTAAATAATGATCTGATATATCATCGCTCTGCTGTAGAATTTCAACAGCATCAATATCTATTCCATGCGACAGTATTAGATCTAGGGTATGATTACGATAATGAGTGGGTCCTGACACGTGTTGTTTAACTCCAATAGAGTTTAAAATATCTGCAAATGCCAATCCAAATGCGTCTTTATTATTATCTACATGGATATTAAAATCACCAACAACAAGGACTTTATCCGCAGCCAGTACTAACTCTGATAGAAACTCAGCAAATTCTTTGATAAAGTCAGTATGGTGCCCTGGTGGCCTGTATACAGTAGCCAGCACAAATGTCAACTTACATAATGTTACATAAAGCACCATCACTTCAAAGGAATTATATTTGAAATTCTTTTGAATGATTCTGAATATATTACTATAAATTACAGCAACACCTCCCCCTTTGCCTTTCTGTCGAGGATTGTGTCGATAATCATAACCTTGAGGACTAGATTCATTTAAAGTAATGTAATCGTCTGGTTTTAGCCAGGTTTCTGTCAAACACAGCAAGTCTAGTTTATTGTCTGTGATAATTTCATTTACAATAAGTGCTTTTGAAGAAATAGATCTAATATTCAGTAACCCAAGCTTTATCATTTGTTTATCTGATTTATCTGTGATTTTCATTTTTTGAACATCAATTAAATTTTTACCCTTAAAAGGTTTTGGAAGTTTTTTGTATTTACTAGTTTGAGGTACAGACACAGTCTCTATGTGATTATATCTAGGTGAAAGTGTTTCTATGTGCTGTGAATTATCTGAGTTCTGTGACGGTCGGTTTAGCCAGTTTGTCTGCGTCCTGATCTGGGCCCTGGTTTGTCATGTTTCAGCTCTAAGACTATTTGCCAAATTTCTAGAGAGAAGAGCAGCACCATCCCGGGAGGGATGAATACCATCTCTTTTCAACAGATCAGGTCTGCCCCAAAAGCTTTTCCAATTGTCTATGAAACCTATATTATTCTGCGCACACCACTTAGACAGCCAGCCATTGAGTGATGATAACCTGCTAACTATCTCATCACTCCGACGAACAGGAAGAGGGCCAGAACAAATTACTTTTGCTGACATTGTACTTGCGAGTTCACACACCTCTTTAATGTTAATTTTAGTGATCTCCGACTGGCGATTTGTGCCGACGTGGATAATGATTTTAGAATATTTACGTTTAGCATTAGCCAGCACTTTTAAATTTGCTTTGATGTCAGGTGCTCTGGCCCCCGGCAAACATGTGACTATGGTGGCTGGTGTCTCTATTTTCACGTTCCGTGTAATAGAATCGCCAATTACTAGGGCACTTTCAACAGGATTCTCAGTGGGTGCGTCACTGAGTGGGGAGAACCTGTTTGATGTTCTAATCGGAACGGAAGAGTGGTGTTTGTTCTTGCCATTATGCCGCCTCACAGTCACCCAGTTAGCCTGCTGCGTGGCTTCTACAACCGGAACCGAATGTGTAGTGTTTACTAGGCTAGTCGCATCCAAAGCAGTATCTAAGGCCCTTTCATTCTCACTATCCTCAATTAAAGTTTGGATGCGTGTCTCTAATTCTGAGATTCTCTCTGTCAGCCTGACAATATCCCTGCATTTATCACATGTGTAAGTCTCACTGCTGACAGAAAGAGCTAAGCTGTACATGTTGCATTTACTACACATGATAATCGTCGGACATGACTGACCGTGTGTTTGATGAACGCCGTCCGAAAAACTGCAACGCACACGGGACTCGCTGGCTGGATGTCTCGGTCGCTTGCCGGTGCCTGGGGCGAGGGTGATGTGCGGGACGCTGTACCTCGTGGTGGATCGATGAATGCCGGGCAGCAACGTCTCCACAGCTTCCCGATCTGGCGAGGACAGATCAGAATAACATACATCGGATAAATCCGCCATTCAATCGACAAGGAAGGTTGGTTTAGAGGAAAAAAAAGAAAGTAGACGGTAGCTAGCAGGCTATGGCTAACACTAGGTGATTACGCTGGTGGATTGCTAGTAATCGTTCCGTTTAGTAATACTATGCTATAGGTTAAGTAATCTAGTGAAAAATAAGAAAGTTATATTATGTGAATAGGAATAAAGAGAAGGATTTAGGATAAACTCCACGAAGCTCCGAGCGTAGATCAGACAGCTGGCAGGCAGCAGCGTTGAACCGGTTTGTGCCATCGATTAGTATGTCGATCTGTTTCGGCACTTAGTACAGTCTGTTTAGGGGCATTAGATTCATGGGACTCACCGACTGTGTGCTGAGGATGTCCATGACGGAGCTCTGTTGTGTGTTCCTTCTGCTTTGGTAGTCCCGCAAGTAACTTTGTTTCAAGAACTGCAATGCTTTGTAGAAGTCTGTGGCAGTTTGTGCAGCAGGTAGATTCTTCAACCAGAGGAGGCATATTATTTCTAATCCTTTTGGATGTAGTCAGCTGTGTTTCCTCTTCTCCGGAATGTAAGCTGATGGCTGCCGTCAGTGAGAGGCTGGTTGGATAAAAATTCCCCTTTTTTGTAGCAATTCTTAAAAAATTCTTAAAAAGTTTGTTGGTGCCAAGATTTGTCGTTTGAGCACTGTGCCTATTTGCTGTAGTTAAAATTAGGAGATAAAATATAAACACAATAGAGCAAAGTGCGGAGCTGTAAGCAAGAGCGTCAGGAAGCAGTAGCGAAGCAGGAAGCATGAGTGATATATATCATAATGATCACTCAAATATACTGTGTTTCAGGTACCAGTGGAGTGAATAATCCTCATGTGTTCATCAGTTCTGGTGAAAATGTCCGTCTGCCCTGTAATAATGCTCTTTCTGACTGCAACTCAAGTACATGGAGCTACGTTAGCAGATTCATAAATTCAGCAACAGTTGAACTGATTACTGGAGGGATAAATAAGGAAGACACAGAGAGACCTGAGAGACTGAGTCTGGGGTCTGACTGCTCTCTGAACATCAAGAACATCACAGAAGAAGATCGTGGATTATACATCTGCAGACAATTTGTGAATGGAGAACAAGGAACTGATGCTCATGTTTATCTGTATGTTCTTCATGGTGAGTTTATGATTATGTGATCAATTTAAAAAGGACAGATTCTCTCTTTAAACTCACATGATGATTGAAGAGTCTGTGATTTGTGTCTTGTGTTCAGTTTCAGTTTCTTCATCATCATCATCATCCTCACAGACTGAGATCAGTCCAGGTCGCTCTGTGACTCTCTCCTGTCGGTTGTATTCATTTGCTGGATCCTCCTGTTATGATCGGGTCCATTCTGAGGAACTTCAGCTGTTGTGGGTGAATCAGGCTGGTGTTGATCTGAAGACAGACTCCAGATATCAGATATTATTCTCATCAGATCACTGTTTCATCACTCTGACTACAACACTCCTGAATGAAGATGACAACAGAGAGTGGAGATGTCAGCTTACTCTCAGAAATCAACTCCAGACCTCAGTCAGATACACTGTCAAGTATTCAGGTGAGAAACAACTATTACTACTGTAAAATATGATGTTAATGTCCTACAGATGAACATCTGAACATTCATCTTCTGCAGCATCAGAAACTAAAGTCAGTGTGACTGCTGGATCATTATTCAGAGGTACGACACGTTCATTTCTACTGACAGCTTTACACCATTAAACTATCAGTCAGTCTGTAAATGCTTCATCAATAACTGTTCATAGTTGAATCCCCTTGACTTCAGTCATGTCCAGTTTCTCTTCTTCTTCTTCTTCTTCTTCCACACATGTTTCCTGCAGTGATTGTGATGATTGTTGAGATGGCAGTGTTTGCTGCTCCTACTGTGATTCTTCTTCAGATCATCTGTGCAAGAAGAGCTGGTGAGTTTGAGCTTCACACAATCTGATGATTCACACTCATCTGATCTGGATCAATCATGGTAAAAACACATACGAGAGGTCAGTCCATGCTTTTATTTTGCAGGGAGGAAGGACTCGCAGCACCCAGAGGAAATAGAGATGCCTACAATATTACAATAAAATACTGCTGAGTTTGGAGACCATCTGAAACAAGATTTAAAACAACAAAAATTCACAGAGGATTGTTCATTGTTTGATTTTCTTCTTCTCAGAAAACAGAGAAAAACTCCCTGAAGAAATAGTGACACCATCAAGTTTAGATTCAAATATCTTGTACAAATAACAGGCCAGATTTATGTTCATTTATATGGTTTGATGGATATTTTCCTACAGTGTTGAATGTCATTTTCTTGTGCTTCATATATAAACTGCTTTAAATATAATATTAAATACAGTAATGGACAGACTGTTTGTAAAATCCTCTCTCTGTTCTGTGTGATAAAGATGATTTGCTGATTCTCATATCTTGTCTTTTCATTCCTGTTTTTAGCATCTTTGTTCATTTTGAATGATTTCTACTCATTTTCTTAATTAAAGCTCTGTAATTGTTTAATATGTCTCTTTCCTGAGATGTTTGTCACAAATATGGTGATTCATGAGCTTGTAATGTGAGGATGAACAGCAGCAAAGATAAACTAATAATGAAATGATTTATTCATGTTCATAATTATTCACATAACTTTATTCTGCTTCAGAAATCAACTTTGATAACATTTTCAGTAACAAACTAGCTTTATCATTAATAATTTAATGATTTTATTTCTAGAATTTAATGGCATGCAAAAAGAAAAGGTGAAACTAACAGTAATGCACACAGCAAAATCAACTCTGCTCAGAGTACATACGGTCCCTCTCTTCATAGTGTTAAAGTAACATTAAAGCACAGTTAAAGTTAATGAGATAATTAAGTGATTTACTCTGCGTCGCCGTCGTGTTCATTGCACCTCGAATCACTCGCGCTCTCTGCACAGTCGTGGATGGATTTACTCTGCGTCGTGTTCACTGCACCTCGAATCACTCGCGCTCTCTGCACAGTCGTGGATGGATTTACTCTGCGTCGTGTTCACTGCACCTCGAATCACTCGCGCTCTCTGCACAGTCGTGGATGGATTTACTCTGCGTCGTGTTCACTGCACCTCGAATCACTCGTTCTCTCTGCACAGTCGTGGATGGATTTACTCTGCGTCGTGTTCACTGCACCTCGAATCACTCGTGCTCTCTGCACAGTCGTGGATGGATTTACTCTGCGTCGTGTTCACTGCACCTCGAATCACTCGCGCTCTCTGCACAGTCGTGGATGGATTTACCCTGCGTCGTGTTCACTGCACCTCGAATCACTCGCGCTCTCTGCACAGTCGTGGATGGATTTACCCTGCGTCGTGTTCACTGCACCTCGAATCACTCGCGCTCTCTGCACAGTCGTGGATGGATTTACTCTGCGTCGCCGTCGTGTTCATTGCACCTCGAATCACTCGCGCTCTCTGCACAGTCGTGGATGGATTTACTCTGCGTCGTGTTCACTGCACCTCGAATCACTCGCGCTCTCTGCACAGTCGTGGATGGATTTACTCTGCGTCGTGTTCACTGCACCTCGAATCACTCGCGCTCTCTGCACAGTCGTGGATGGATTTACCCTGCGTCGTGTTCACTTCACCTCGAATCACTCGCGCTCTCTGCACAGTCGTGGATGGATTTACTCTGCGTCGTGTTCACTGCACCTCGAATCACTCGTTCTCTCTGCACAGTCGTGGATGGATTTACTCTGCGTCGTGTTCACTGCACCTCGAATCACTCGCGCTCTCTGCACAGTCGTGGATGGATTTACTCTGCGTCGTGTTCACTGCACCTCGAATCACTCGCGCTCTCTGCACAGTCGTGGATGGATTTACTCTGCGTCGCCGTCGTGTTCATTGCACCTCGAATCACTCGCGCTCTCTGCACAGTCGTGGATGGATTTACCCTGCGTCGTGTTCACTGCACCTCGAATCACTCGTTCTCTCTGCACAGTCGTGGATGGATTTACCCTGCGTCGTGTTCATTGCACCTCGAATCACTCGCGCTCTCTGCACAGTCGTGGATGGATTTACTCTGCGTCGTGTTCATTGCACCTCGAATCACTCGTTCTCTCTGCACAGTCGTGGATGGATTTACTCTGCGTCGTGTTCATTGCACCTCGAATCACTCGCGCTCTCTGCACAGTCGTGGATGGATTTACTCTGCGTCGTGTTCACTGCACCTCGAATCACTCGCGCTCTCTGCACAGTCGTGGATGGATTTACCCTGCGTCGTGTTCACTGCACCTCGAATCACTCGCGCTCTCTGCACAGTCGTGGATGGATTTACTCTGCGTCGTGTTCACTGCACCTCGAATCACTCGCGCTCTATGCACAGTCGTGGATGGATTTACTCTGCGTCGTGTTCATTGCACCTCGAATCACTCGCGCTCTCTGCACAGTCGTGGATGGATTTACCCTGCGTCGTGTTCACTGCACCTCGAATCACTCGTGCTCTCTGCACAGTCGTGGATGGATTTACTCTGCGTCGCCGTCGTGTTCACTGCACCTCGAATCACTCGCGCTCTCTGCACAGTCGTGGATGGATTTACCCTGCGTCGTGTTCATTGCACCTCGAATCACTCGTTCTCTCTGCACAGTCGTGGATGGATTTACTCTGCGTCGCCGTCGTGTTCACTGCACCTCGAATCACTCGCGCTCTCTGCACAGTCGTGGATGGATTTACTCTGCGTCGTGTTCACTGCACCTCGAATCACTCGCGCTCTCTGCACAGTCGTGGATGGATTTACTCTGCGTCGCCGTCGTGTTCACTGCACCTCGAATCACTCGCGCTCTCTGCACAGTCGTGGATGGATTTACTCTGCGTCGTGTTCACTGCACCTCGAATCACTCGCGCTCTCTGCACAGTCGTGGATGGATTTACTCTGCGTCGTGTTCACTGCACCTCGAATCACTCGCGCTCTCTGCACAGTCGTGGATGGATTTACTCTGCGTCGTGTTCACTGCACCTCGAATCACTCGCGCTCTATGCACAGTCGTGGATGGATTTACTCTGCGTCGTGTTCACTGCACCTCGAATCACTCGCGCTCTATGCACAGTCGTGGATGGATTTACTCTGCGTCGCCGTCGTGTTCACTGCACCTCGAATCACTCGCGCTCTCTGCACAGTCGTGGATGGATTTACCCTGCGTCGTGTTCACTGCACCTCGAATCACTCGCGCTCTCTGCACAGTCGTGGATGGATTTACCCTGCGTCGTGTTCACTGCACCTCGAATCACTCGTTCTCTCTGCACAGTCGTGGATGGATTTACTCTGCGTCGTGTTCACTGCACCTCGAATCACTCGTTCTCTCTGCACAGTCGTGGATGGATTTACTCTGCGTCGTGTTCACTGCACCTCGAATCACTCGTTCTCTCTGCACAGTCCTGGATGGATTTACTCTGCGTCGTGTTCACTGCACCTCGAATCACTCGCGCTCTCTGCACAGTCGTGGATGGATTTACTCTGCGTCGTGTTCACTGCACCTCGAATCACTCGCGCTCTCTGCACAGTCGTGGATGGATTTACTCTGCGTCGTGTTCACTGCACCTCGAATCACTCGTTCTCTCTGCACAGTCGTGGATGGATTTACTCTGCGTCGTGTTCACTGCACCTCGAATCACTCGTGCTCTCTGCACAGTCGTGGATGGATTTACTCTGCGTCGTGTTCACTGCACCTCGAATCACTCGCGCTCTCTGCACAGTCGTGGATGGATTTACTCTGCGTCGTGTTCACTGCACCTCGAATCACTCGTTCTCTCTGCACAGTCGTGGATGGATTTACTCTGCGTCGTGTTCACTGCACCTCGAATCACTCGCGCTCTCTGCACAGTCGTGGATGGATTTACTCTGCGTCGTGTTCACTGCACCTCGAATCACTCGCGCTCTCTGCACAGTCGTGGATGGATTTACTCTGCGTCGTGTTCACTGCACCTCGAATCACTCGCGCTCTCTGCACAGTCGTGGATGGATTTACTCTGCGTCGTGTTCACTGCACCTCGAATCACTCGTGCTCTCTGCACAGTCGTGGATGGATTTACTCTGCGTCGCCGTCATGTTCACTGCACCTCGAATCACTCGCGCTCTCTGCACAGTCGTGGATGGATTTACTCTGCGTCGTGTTCACTGCACCTCGAATCACTCGCGCTCTCTGCACAGTCGTGGATGGATTTACTCTGCGTCGTGTTCATTGCACCTCGAATCACTCGCGCTCTCTGCACAGTCGTGGATGGATTTACTCTGCGTCGTGTTCACTGCACCTCGAATCACTCGTGCTCTCTGCACAGTCGTGGATGGATTTACTCTGCGTCGTGTTCACTGCACCTCGAATCACTCGCGCTCTCTGCACAGTCGTGGATGGATTTACTCTGCGTCGTGTTCACTGCACCTCGAATCACTCGTGCTCTCTGCACAGTCGTGGATGGATTTACTCTGCGTCGTGTTCACTGCACCTCGAATCACTCGCGCTCTCTGCACAGTCGTGGATGGATTTACTCTGCGTCGTGTTCACTGCACCTCGAATCACTCGCGCTCTCTGCACAGTCGTGGATGGATTTACTCTGCGTCGTGTTCACTGCACCTCGAATCACTCGCGCTCTCTGCACAGTCGTGGATGGATTTACTCTGCGTCGTGTTCACTGCACCTCGAATCACTCGCGCTCTCTGCACAGTCGTGGATGGATTTACTCTGCGTCGTGTTCATTGCACCTCGAATCACTCGCGCTCTCTGCACAGTCGTGGATGGATTTACTCTGCGTCGTGTTCACTGCACCTCGAATCACTCGCGCTCTCTGCACAGTCGTGGATGGATTTACTCTGCGTCGTGTTCATTGCACCTCGAATCACTCGCGCTCTCTGCACAGTCGTGGATGGATTTACTCTGCGTCGTGTTCACTGCACCTCGAATCACTCGCGCTCTCTGCACAGTCGTGGATGGATTTACCCTGCGTCGTGTTCACTGCACCTCGAATCACTCGCGCTCTCTGCACAGTCGTGGATGGATTTACCCTGTGTCGTGTTCACTGCACCTCGAATCACTCGTGCTCTCTGCACAGTCGTGGATGGATTTACTCTGCGTCGTGTTCATTGCACCTCGAATCACTCGCGCTCTATGCACAGTCGTGGATGGATTTACTCTGCGTCGCCGTCGTGTTCACTGCACCTCGAATCACTCGCGCTCTCTGCACAGTCGTGGATGGATTTACCCTGCGTCGTGTTCACTGCACCTCGAATCACTCGCGCTCTCTGCACAGTCGTGGATGGATTTACTCTGCGTCGTGTTCACTGCACCTCGAATCACTCGCGCTCTCTGCACAGTCGTGGATGGATTTACTCTGCGTCGTGTTCACTGCACCTCGAATCACTCGTTCTCTCTGCACAGTCGTGGATGGATTTACCCTGCGTCGTGTTCACTGCACCTCGAATCACTCGCGCTCTCTGCACAGTCGTGGATGGATTTACCCTGCGTCGTGTTCACTGCACCTCGAATCACTCGCGCTCTCTGCACAGTCGTGGATGGATTTACTCTGCGTCGTGTTCACTGCACCTCGAATCACTCGTTCTCTCTGCACAGTCGTGGATGGATTTACTCTGCGTCGTGTTCATTGCACCTCGAATCACTCGCGCTCTCTGCACAGTCGTGGATGGATTTACTCTGCGTCGTGTTCACTGCACCTCGAATCACTCGCGCTCTCTGCACAGTCGTGGATGGATTTACCCTGCGTCGTGTTCACTGCACCTCGAATCACTCGCGCTCTCTGCACAGTCGTGGATGGATTTACCCTGTGTCGTGTTCACTGCACCTCGAATCACTCGTGCTCTCTGCACAGTCGTGGATGGATTTACTCTGCGTCGTGTTCATTGCACCTCGAATCACTCGCGCTCTATGCACAGTCGTGGATGGATTTACTCTGCGTCGCCGTCGTGTTCACTGCACCTCGAATCACTCGCGCTCTCTGCACAGTCGTGGATGGATTTACTCTGCGTCGTGTTCACTGCACCTCGAATCACTCGCGCTCTCTGCACAGTCGTGGATGGATTTACTCTGCGTCGCCGTCGTGTTCACTGCACCTCGAATCACTCGCGCTCTCTGCACAGTCGTGGATGGATTTACTCTGCGTCGTGTTCATTGCACCTCGAATCACTCGCGCTCTCTGCACAGTCGTGGATGGATTTACTCTGCGTCGTGTTCACTGCACCTCGAATCACTCGCGCTCTCTGCACAGTCGTGGATGGATTTACCCTGCGTCGTGTTCACTGCACCTCGAATCACTCGCGCTCTCTGCACAGTCGTGGATGGATTTACCCTGTGTCGTGTTCACTGCACCTCGAATCACTCGTGCTCTCTGCACAGTCGTGGATGGATTTACTCTGCGTCGTGTTCATTGCACCTCGAATCACTCGCGCTCTATGCACAGTCGTGGATGGATTTACTCTGCGTCGCCGTCGTGTTCACTGCACCTCGAATCACTCGCGCTCTCTGCACAGTCGTGGATGGATTTACCCTGCGTCGTGTTCACTGCACCTCGAATCACTCGCGCTCTCTGCACAGTCGTGGATGGATTTACTCTGCGTCGTGTTCACTGCACCTCGAATCACTCGCGCTCTCTGCACAGTCGTGGATGGATTTACTCTGCGTCGTGTTCACTGCACCTCGAATCACTCGTTCTCTCTGCACAGTCGTGGATGGATTTACCCTGCGTCGTGTTCACTGCACCTCGAATCACTCGCGCTCTCTGCACAGTCGTGGATGGATTTACCCTGCGTCGTGTTCACTGCACCTCGAATCACTCGCGCTCTCTGCACAGTCGTGGATGGATTTACTCTGCGTCGTGTTCACTGCACCTCGAATCACTCGTTCTCTCTGCACAGTCGTGGATGGATTTACTCTGCGTCGTGTTCATTGCACCTCGAATCACTCGCGCTCTCTGCACAGTCGTGGATGGATTTACTCTGCGTCGTGTTCACTGCACCTCGAATCACTCGCGCTCTCTGCACAGTCGTGGATGGATTTACCCTGCGTCGTGTTCACTGCACCTCGAATCACTCGCGCTCTCTGCACAGTCGTGGATGGATTTACCCTGCGTCGTGTTCACTGCACCTCGAATCACTCGTGCTCTCTGCACAGTCGTGGATGGATTTACTCTGCGTCGTGTTCATTGCACCTCGAATCACTCGCGCTCTCTGCACAGTCGTGGATGGATTTACTCTGCGTCGCCGTCGTGTTCACTGCACCTCGAATCACTCGCGCTCTCTGCACAGTCGTG
This sequence comes from Chanodichthys erythropterus, assembly GCF_024489055.1. Taxonomy (NCBI): domain Eukaryota; kingdom Metazoa; phylum Chordata; class Actinopteri; order Cypriniformes; family Xenocyprididae; genus Chanodichthys; species Chanodichthys erythropterus. The sequence goes on from NC_090223.1 coordinate 7,168,773, forward strand.
GATGGATTTACCCTGCGTCGTGTTCACTGCACCTCGAATCACTCGCGCTCTCTGCACAGTCGTGGATGGATTTACCCTGCGTCGTGTTCACTGCACCTCGAATCACTCGCGCTCTCTGCACAGTCGTGGATGGATTTACCCTGCGTCGTGTTCACTGCACCTCGAATCACTCGCGCTCTCTGCACAGTCGTGGATGGATTTACTCTGCGTCGTGTTCACTGCACCTCGAATCACTCGCGCTCTCTGCACAGTCGTGGATGGATTTACCCTGCGTCGTGTTCACTGCACCTCGAATCACTCGCTCTCTGCACAGTCGTGGATGGATTTACTCTGCGTCGTGTTCACTGCACCTCGAATCACTCGTTCTCTCTGCACAGTCGTGGATGGATTTACTCTGCGTCGTGTTCACTGCACCTCGAATCACTCGCGCTCTCTGCACAGTCGTGGATGGATTTACTCTGCGTCGTGTTCACTGCACCTCGAATCACTCGCGCTCTCTGCACAGTCGTGGATGGATTTACTCTGCGTCGTGTTCACTGCACCTCGAATCACTCGTTCTCTCTGCACAGTCGTGGATGGATTTACTCTGCGTCGTGTTCACTGCACCTCGAATCACTCGCGCTCTCTGCACAGTCGTGGATGGATTTACTCTGCGTCGTGTTCACTGCACCTCGAATCACTCGTTCTCTCTGCACAGTCGTGGATGGATTTACTCTGCGTCGTGTTCACTGCACCTCGAATCACTCGTTCTCTCTGCACAGTCGTGGATGGATTTACCCTGCGTCGTGTTCACTGCACCTCGAATCACTCGCGCTCTCTGCACAGTCGTGGATGGATTTACTCTGCGTCGTGTTCACTGCACCTCGAATCACTCGCGCTCTCTGCACAGTCGTGGATGGATTTACTCTGCGTCGTGTTCACTGCACCTCGAATCACTCGCGCTCTCTGCACAGTCGTGGATGGATTTACTCTGCGTCGTGTTCATTGCACCTCGAATCACTCGCGCTCTCTGCACAGTCGTGGATGGATTTACTCTGCGTCGTGTTCACTGCACCTCGAATCACTCGTTCTCTCTGCACAGTCGTGGATGGATTTACTCTGCGTCGTGTTCACTGCACCTCGAATCACTCGTTCTCTCTGCACAGTCGTGGATGGATTTACTCTGCGTCGTGTTCACTGCACCTCGAATCACTCGCGCTCTCTGCACAGTCGTGGATGGATTTACTCTGCGTCGTGTTCATTGCACCTCGAATCACTCGCTCTCTCTGCACAGTCGTGGATGGATTTACTCTGCGTCGTGTTCACTGCACCTCGAATCACTCGCGCTCTCTGCACAGTCGTGGATGGATTTACTCTGCGTCGTGTTCACTGCACCTCGAATCACTCGCGCTCTCTGCACAGTCGTGGATGGATTTACTCTGCGTCGTGTTCATTGCACCTCGAATCACTCGTTCTCTCTGCACAGTCGTGGATGGATTTACTCTGCGTCGTGTTCACTGCACCTCGAATCACTCGTTCTCTCTGCACAGTCGTGGATGGATTTACTCTGCGTCGTGTTCACTGCACCTCGAATCACTCGCTCTCTCTGCACAGTCGTGGATGGATTTACTCTGCGTCGTGTTCACTGCACCTCGAATCACTCGCGCTCTCTGCACAGTCGTGGATGGATTTACTCTGCATCGTGTTCACTGCACCTCGAATCACTCGCGCTCTCTGCACAGTCGTGGATGGATTTACTCTGCGTCGTGTTCACTGCACCTCGAATCACTCGTTCTCTCTGCACAGTCGTGGATGGATTTACTCTGCGTCGTGTTCACTGCACCTCGAATCACTCGCGCTCTCTGCACAGTCGTGGATGGATTTACTCTGCGTCGTGTTCACTGCACCTCGAATCACTCGCGCTCTCTGCACAGTCGTGGATGGATTTACTCTGCGTCGTGTTCACTGCACCTCGAATCACTCGCGCTCTCTGCACAGTCGTGGATGGATTTACTCTGCGTCGTGTTCACTGCACCTCGAATCACTCGTTCTCTCTGCACAGTCGTGGATGGATTTACTCTGCGTCGTGTTCACTGCACCTCGAATCACTCGCGCTCTCTGCACAGTCGTGGATGGATTTACTCTGCGTCGTGTTCACTGCACCTCGAATCACTCGTTCTCTCTGCACAGTCGTGGATGGATTTACTCTGCGTCGTGTTCACTGCACCTCGAATCACTCGCGCTCTCTGCACAGTCGTGGATGGATTTACTCTGCGTCGCCGTCGTGTTCACTGCACCTCGAATCACTCGCGCTCTCTGCACAGTCGTGGATGGATTTACTCTGCGTCGTGTTCACTGCACCTCGAATCACTCGCGCTCTCTGCACAGTCGTGGATGGATTTACTCTGCGTCGTGTTCACTGCACCTCGAATCACTCGCGCTCTCTGCACAGTCGTGGATGGATTTACCCTGCGTCGTGTTCACTGCACCTCGAATCACTCGTTCTCTCTGCACAGTCGTGGATGGATTTACTCTGCGTCGTGTTCACTGCACCTCGAATCACTCGCGCTCTCTGCACAGTCGTGGATGGATTTACTCTGCGTCGTGTTCACTGCACCTCGAATCACTCGCGCTCTCTGCACAGTCGTGGATGGATTTACTCTGCGTCGTGTTCACTGCACCTCGAATCACTCGCGCTCTCTGCACAGTCGTGGATGGATTTACTCTGCGTCGTGTTCACTGCACCTCGAATCACTCGCGCTCTCTGCACAGTCGTGGATGGATTTACTCTGCGTCGTGTTCACTGCACCTCGAATCACTCGTTCTCTCTGCACAGTCGTGGATGGATTTACTCTGCGTCGCCGTCGTGTTCACTGCACCTCGAATCACTCGCGCTCTCTGCACAGTCGTGGATGGATTTACTCTGCGTCGTGTTCACTGCACCTCGAATCACTCGCGCTCTCTGCACAGTCGTGGATGGATTTACTCTGCGTCGTGTTCACTGAACCTCGAATCACTCGCGCTCTCTGCACAGTCGTGGATGGATTTACTCTGCGTCGTGTTCACTGCACCTCGAATCACTCGTGCTCTCTGCACAGTCGTGGATGGATTTACTCTGCGTCGCCGTCGTGTTCACTGCACCTCGAATCACTCGCGCTCTCTGCACAGTCGTGGATGGATTTACTCTGCGTCGTGTTCACTGCACCTCGAATCACTCGCGCTCTCTGCACAGTCGTGGATGGATTTACTCTGCGTCGTGTTCACTGCACCTCGAATCACTCGTTCTCTCTGCACAGTCGTGGATGGATTTACTCTGCGTCGTGTTCACTGCACCTCGAATCACTCGTTCTCTCTGCACAGTCGTGGATGGATTTACCCTGCGTCGTGTTCACTGCACCTCGAATCACTCGTGCTCTCTGCACAGTCGTGGATGGATTTACTCTGCGTCGTGTTCACTGCACCTCGAATCACTCGTTCTCTCTGCACAGTCGTGGATGGATTTACTCTGCGTCGTGTTCACTGCACCTCGAATCACTCGCGCTCTCTGCACAGTCGTGGATGGATTTACTCTGCGTCGTGTTCACTGCACCTCGAATCACTCGCGCTCTCTGCACAGTCGTGGATGGATTTACTCTGCGTCGTGTTCACTGCACCTCGAATCACTCGCGCTCTCTGCACAGTCGTGGATGGATTTACTCTGCGTCGCCGTCGTGTTCACTGCACCTCGAATCACTCGCGCTCTCTGCACAGTCGTGGATGGATTTACTCTGCGTCGTGTTCACTGCACCTCGAATCACTCGCGCTCTCTGCACAGTCGTGGATGGATTTACTCTGCGTCGTGTTCACTGCACCTCGAATCACTCGCGCTCTCTGCACAGTCGTGGATGGATTTACCCTGCGTCGTGTTCACTGCACCTCGAATCACTCGCGCTCTCTGCACAGTCGTGGATGGATTTACTCTGCGTCGTGTTCACTGCACCTCGAATCACTCGCGCTCTCTGCACAGTCGTGGATGGATTTACTCTGCGTCGTGTTCACTGCACCTCGAATCACTCGTTCTCTCTGCACAGTCGTGGATGGATTTACTCTGCGTCGTGTTCACTGCACCTCGAATCACTCGCGCTCTCTGCACAGTCGTGGATGGATTTACTCTGCGTCGTGTTCACTGCACCTCGAATCACTCGCGCTCTCTGCACAGTCGTGGATGGATGTCGTGTGATGGCTTGTTTCAAGGCAGTAAAAATGTAGCTCTGCCTCATCAGTCCAGTTTAAAAAAGTACTTGGGGGAGCTTTGTGGTCAATCAGGTTTCGCAAATGCCTATCATGTATGGCACAATCAGGTATCCAGGATCTACAATAGTTCACTAACCCCAGAAAACTTTGAAGCTGCTGTACAGTTCGAGGGGACTTCATTTTTCTGATCATCTGGACCCTATCATATGAGATCGCTCTCAAACCTGGCATTATTATGTGTCCCAAGTATGTCACTTTAGACTGGACCCACTGAAGCTTGTCTCTCGAGGCTTTCAATCCAGATGGGCGAGCACATTGCAGAAGATGATGGAGGCCTTTTCACAGTCCTCTTTTGTCTCCCCGGAAACCAGGATGTCATCTGCGTATTGAAGCACACAAACTGTAGAAGGCAAATCAGTCATTTTAGCCAATGTTCTTTGCACTGCTGCTGAGAAAACGGCGGGTGAATCAATGGACCCCTGAGCAAGACATGTCCACGACATCTGTTTACCCTGAAACGTAAAAGCTAAAATGGGCTGAGTATCTGGATGTACAGGTACAGAGAAGAATGCTGCGCAAAAATCAATAACCGTGAAATATTTGTGCGTACACGGGATAGAGTTAACAGTTGGAACGTCAGGGACGATCGGTGCCAACGGTGTTATCAACTGATTTATAGCCCTTAAGTCCTGGGTCAATTGCCAAGTTTTTCCATCAGCCTTGACCACTGGATTCACAGGCGTGTTGTACGGCGAATGTATTGGTACGAGGACACCCTGCTGGCCAAAATGATCAATTAATTTGATACCATGTTCCATGTCTGTAGACAAAGGATATTGTTTAATATAGACTGGTTTGTTAGTCTTCAATTTAGCTTTATAAGCTTTATATATATATATGTCAATGAAACCTGTGTTGTCATTGTATTGTGACCACAATGATGGGTTAATCATGTGATGTACCATCTGAGGTGTGTCAGGCTGTGGTTCACTGGGCTTCTCCCATGTAGGCAAAGGATTCACTGAGACCTGCAAACTGGACTGGAAGGAAAACACAACTTGTTTATCAGTAAATTTAATATCCATGTTCAATTTATGCATATCATACCCCAATAAATTAATTAGAGTTCCTGTTATAATTGTAAATTTATGAAAAAATGGTTTAAATCCAGGAGCTCTTATTTCTACAAGAGGTGTTACGGGACATGCGATGTCAGTTCCTGATATACCCACAGAGTTAACTACTTGATTAGAGATTGGACCCTCATAATGTGCAGAGGTCACTGATGTCACATCTGCTCCCGAATCCAAAAGGAACGTTTGTGGCTGACTATGCACCATCAATGTAATATAAGCTAAATCTTCACTATGATTTGAAAATGTTAGGGTCATCATTGATAAGTCGGAACTGACTCAGACTGGGGAACTCTGGCTCCCTTGTTGTTGGTTATCATGCTCTGTAGTGGGATACGTGGCTAATGGTGGTTTATTTCTCTGTTGCTGTGGCTTCACCCATTGCTTCCTCCTTTGGTGACCTTTTAATTTCCTACAATCACGGCGTATATGACCTTCTCACCTACAGTAATAGCAGACTACTGCTGAGTTTCTTTGCTGGGTCAAGGGTGGTTTTACTTCTGCTTTTTGGTCATGCACTATCCCTTGAGGTGTCTGTTTTGAACCGATGCGTTTGACGAAGAAAGGTCTCAGTTCCTTAAAAAAGGTATTACGGTTTTCAGGCTCTTCCCAGTAATAAACATGGGGTGAGGCAGCTGTACCTGAGCCTGTTGGTTTATCATTTTCACGTTTCAATGTTGGACATTCATCGATTAACAATGTCTCAGTGACATGTCCTTCCAACGTAAGGTAATCTGCTCTGTAATCTGCCCCTGTAAGGTGAGCATAATTTGTATGCGTTTGCAGAACAGTCACGAATTTACTAGGGTTCTGAGGAGAAGGCGGGCTTTTGCATATTGACTCCATATCAGACATTTTTAATGGTTTCATAGATATTGCATTTCCAGCTCTAAGCCACACCATTGCATTCTGACTGGGCGCCTCAGTTTCGCTTCCCCTTTTTACAACTTTCGAATCATTCTGCAACTTTTTGGTTTTATCACAGAAGGTGCAGATGGTTCAATACCCATACAGTAGGGTGGGGTTTTTCTGCTACGAGTGCCTTTTTCTGGGCTACATAAGCAGCTATCTGTTTCTTTTCTGGCCCCTCATCCCAAATTTTCTTTATTTCTTTCCAGACATTAAAACTTTTTGTCATATAATCATAATCCCATTGCGGGTCCCCCCATCCCTGCTTCACTAAACGTTTAGCCAATTGCATATTTTCTTCTGTAAACGAACCCTCTCGGGGGTATGATACTTCAATTTGTGGTTTAATTTGTTCTGACCACCCTGCCATATTACTGACATAGGGTTCAATGTAAAATCCCTGATTGTTTCTAAACATGAATTCAACTGGCATTTCATTAGGTAGTGGTCTTGAGACCGAACCCCCCATCTTCCACTTCAGTGTTAGTAATTGATTTCAGTGTTAGTAGCGCACGCAAATTTTTCTGTACTCAATTTCCCAACCTCAATTGCCGTACATGCATCGTATTGTGACGTGGGTGATGGTCCTATGTTAGGCTCACACAAGACTTTTCGTCCTGATCGCCTCTATGTCACCTTCTTTTTTTTTGGGTGTTTTCAGCTAATTTTGGGCTCTCGCCAAATTAGTCCGGCTCCCGCCAAACTGAATTCGGGTCGCCCCTAGAACACCTTTTTTTTTATGTCACAATATATCAACATGCATTAACAATTGAAATCATTTTCATCAATATCAAAATATTAAAACTTTTTTCTTTTTTTCCGCAAATTAGTATACGCTGCCGTGATCTGAAGTACAGTGTGATCAGTACTGCACTTCCTACCACCCCAGTTAATAGCTCAATCAAAGCTACTGTTGCCAGCCGTAGTGTCACAACAATGGAACTGATAGTCCACTAACATCTGGTGATTCAACCCAATCACTCTTACGCTAATAGTTAAATAAAACTACTGTTGCCAGCCGTAGTGTAACAACAATGGATATATTCCACTAGCTACTAGTGATTACAAAAAAAAAAACCTCTCGTATTTCCACGAGATGTTATAATAGGATCCTACAGGGGTAAGTGCATACTTCATTTAAGAAATATCCAAAAACACTTACCCCCTTTTCCGTAGGTCCTCCGATCCCCGGCGCGCTTTTCTCTTTTCCCAGCTCACAGGGAGAATCCCCCCGTTTCGGGGACGAGCCCCCAAACTGTCAGATAAAATAATTTGGAGATCAAGCATTTTAAGAAGATCTTTCAGGTTGAGCGATGTAGCACAGAAAAGCAGGAATACCTGGGTACCAATGACTAGACAGACACATAAAGTGCAGTTCAATCATGGCACACACTTTATTGTCCAGAGTTGCATTATATAATTAGAATATAAGAAGTGAAACTAGCAGTTCAGTGACTGAAGTACATAAAAGGAATATAAGGTCTATCGTGAGGCCTGCATATCTTACAGAGAAAGATCACATGATGAAAAGAGACGGCACAAGGATGTTTCTAGAATCTCACAGCGGCAACTTGAACCAGCACATTAACACTCCGAGGTCTAAAAACGCGCCGGCGCGTTTTGCAGTTTTTTTTTCACATTGCAGCAAAACAGACTTCAAATACTCCGTCATTTTTTGTCATAGAGACATAAGTAATATATCAATTGAAACTATAGAATGTCTTCTTTTATTTATATACACTCAAAGTAAAAACAAAATGTTGTGCTTTTTGTAAAATAAAGAAAACTAACATGATGCGTGATCTCTCCTCTCCCTCTGAACGAAATCCAATCTGATAATTCTCAGAAAATGAACTGTAACTTAGTGAATACTAATCACAGAAAAATTAAACTTATGTCTAAAAAAACGTTAAGATGTCAGGTTTTAAATCATGTGAGTCAAATCGAAAACAAACCTTCTGTGTTTATGTAATCTGTATGAAAAGAGAGCCATGTCAGAAGACTGTGATTCAGCTCATTATCCGCTAATGCGGCCACGCCCACGGAGCCGCGCTATTCAGACGCAAATTCTGAGGCAATACATGCATTCATCATCTCAATCGTGTAATTATTGTCTTGAAAAGTGTTTATCTGGATGTAAAAGTCATGGTTAGCGATCTCTAGAAGACATACAGTTAGTTCCTGTTTACTTTTCTTCTATGGATGAATTTTAGATGAGTTTTTGTTTCTTTAGCGCCCTCCTGCTGCTGTATGAATTGGAAACTCCATTCATGGAATAGCTTCTTCTTCTTTTAGATGAATTTGTGGACTAAAAATGCACAGAGCGCCCTCCGACTTCAAGGATGAATTGAAAACACCAGCGCTCATAGTAATGACAGTGAATATTAAATAAAAATAACTCCTCTGTATAGAAAATTGACATAAGCATATGAGAATCCAATATTTCTCCAAATGTGCATGCTTTTAAACTAAAAGCCTATATTCAGACTCTTTGCATCACAGAAATACATTATATTTTAAAGTATAATATAAAACCATTACTTTATATTGTAATAATATTTTTCTGTATGTTTCATATATCATAATGAGCTTGAGACATCACAGAAGGTTTTTTTCACAGCCTACCTGACTGAAATGCCTCATTAATATGCAAGTCATTTCAGCTCATTACTATCCAATTCTTTTGTCTTCTCAGGTGAGAATGGCCCATTTTCAGTGGTGATTCACGCCTCCTCGCATACTGTGTTCCTTGGCAAAAAGTGTCTTACAAAAACTAAATCAATATATTGTTTTATATGAAGGAGTAGGCAGCATAATTTTTACATAATTCTGAAGCAAAAATTCTAGTCTACAACCTCCAATACCCAAAAGTCTTATGAACACAGATTTATTATACTTTTTTTGGCCTTATTTCAGTGACTTAAGTTTTTTGTTTTTTCAATAACCACGCATAAATGTTATTCCTTCAAAAACACAAACATGTACATACATGTTCCTCACATATTATTGTAGCCTAGTTTGTGCTGAATACAGTGTAATGACACTTTTTCCATTAATATGTTTATGAAGAACTGAAAAAAGCACAAATGTCAGGGCATGTCAAAACTCAGACTCCAGAGGGTTAAGAGCTCATTAACACGAAACCCAGAATATGCACAAAAATAACAGTATTTAAACACACTAAGTGACTCAATTCAGCATTAAAAATTTCATTCACCGATATTGATCAAAATCTCTAATATTTAAACCCTTCACTTCAGAGCTCATTTACACCGTACCTATCTCGCTCAAATCCAAAGCTGTTCTAAGCTTTGGGCGAGACATGATTGGACCACTCGGCAAATGGAAATGACGTCACTCAAACATATAACTCAATATATTATTTTAAAATAAAAAATGACATATTTCCTATAGTCTATATAGGATTTGAACAGCAATATGTGCGCAAAAATACAAAAATAAAATAGAAATAGATTCAATTTATTTTTGGCAGGGAGGAACAAAGTTTGCTGGAATGATCACAAAACTCAAAACACTACATGTGGATCAAGCACAGTTGCCAGAGTCTCATATGTAGACATCCTCTCAGAAAGAAGTCTTGTGAGGTTGTTGCTCAATTGCACAGCCTTTGTACTGATCGCATGCCTCAGCATTCTTATAAGAGGAATCACCTTTGACCCTGACTCTCTTCTCTTCTGACAGTCCAGTGGAAGCCTCATTGAAGTGACACATTACACCAGGACATTCATTTACTTTCTGGTACTCTTCTGAAGTCAAGGGTGTGAGGTTTGTCTTCAGAGTTACCAAAGCAGCACCTACTGGCTCTAACACGGCATATATGCCAGAGTTAGCCAGAAGGCTATTTTTCATCTGCAGTCCCAGGACAGATGTTAAAAGTCACCCTAAAAGACAGTAAGAAAACATATAACAATAAAAAAAAATTGCAATACATTTAACAAGTCCTATTATGTTAAAAAGTACAATCGAAATACGGCAAACCAACAATCAACAAACATCTGACAAAACATAACATATGCACACACACAAGGCAAGAAGCCAGCAGAAGATGGAGCAGGTCTAGAAATGTGTTAATGTTGACAGATCTGAAATTCAAGAAGCCATTTCTTTAAATGGTTCTTAAATATACAATATGTGTTTTATTTTCTAATGATTAAGGGAATGCGGTTCCATTCAGTAAAGGGACGCGCCGCACCTCTGGTTCTGCTGTGATCAGCTGTACGGATGTTAACAAACTTGTGGAGTGGAGGAGATGATAAACCATTAATAATTTTGTATAGAAGACATAGATTTGAGTATTTGACCATGTTTTCCCAACTGAGTAATCTGTGTTTTTGTAATATTGGACAATGATGAGAAATAATTGGTTTCTTATCCAGAATTTTAACAGTTTGTTTGTAAAGTGACTGCAGAGGATTCAGAGATGTAACACCAGCTTGTGACCAGATGGGTAGACAGTACGTAATATGTGATAAGATCATAGAAGGCATATACATTTTTGCTCTCTGTGAGGACATTTGATGTCGAATGTGTCTAAAATTCATGAGGTTAAATTTGATACGATTACAGACCCTTTTTACATGTGATGTAAATGACAACTATGAATCAATCAAAACCCCCAGATATTTGTATTCTGACACGATCTGCAGCCTTTCCCCAGAAACTAAAATATTTGTCTCAACACTGAAGTTTTTATTGGACTTTGTGAAAAAACATTGCTACTGTTTTTGATGTATTCAGCTGCAGGCAGGATTGTTTTAATCAAGCTGTAATATTATCAATGGATTTAGTGAGTTTCTCGGCCACCTGAGTAATATTCTTACCATGAACATATACTACAGTGTCATCAGCATACATCTGTACAGAAACATCAGGACAGACGAATGGAAGGTCATTAATATAAAGTGAGAACAATAGAGGCCCTAAAATAGATCCTTGAGGAAGACCGGTGGACAGACTAAGGGCGGCTGATTTAAAAGATAAGACTCAGTCCATTTAATGTCACAGAATCAGAGGTATCACAGACCATTAAATCACTCAGACCATCAAAATGCAAAGATATTTTTGATATGGATACGGTAATGCTCAAGGCACTAAGTACATCTGTCACATCCCCCATCACTAAAATAATCAACATGTCTATTTCACAAAATATTTTCCCAAGCATCTGTGAACCAGCTATTGTGGCTCCAATTTTCAAAAGTGGAGATCCTTATTCCATGTCAAACTGGACTGCAGAGAAACTAATAGCAAAACAAATTATTAACCATCTAAATACCACACCCTTTGCTCTCCACCCTATGCAGTTTGGCTTTAGAGCCAACTACTCCACCGAGACTGCGACTTGTTTTTTTACTGAAAACATCAGAGCTCTGTTGGACCGAGGTGGGGTTGTTGGTGCGGTGTTCCTAGATCTTAGGAAGGCTTTTGTTAATTATACAATTTTGCTGACAAAATTACGCAGTTTTAACTTTTCCTCGGATGCTCTTAATTAAACTAAAAACAAATTGACTTTTGTCTATTGACGGAGTGTATATATTCTCTGGTGTAAAACAGTTCGCTATGTTAGCCACAGAATCAATAAAATGGTGATTAAATGCTTCTGCTATAACCGGAAGATTATTTGTCAATTTTGCATTTATTTTAATTTCTGATTTAAAATCATTTTTCTTAACTGGTTCCATATTATTTTAGTATTTCCATTGGATTTTTCAATTATAGTGAGAAAGAAGTCTGCCTTTGCTTTTCTTAATGATCTTACAACTTTATTTCTCAACATGGTGAAACGTCCTCTATCATGAGTTGATTTTATTTGCTATTTTTAAGGCTTGGTCTCGATCTTTCATTATTTTTATGATGTCTGGATTTATCCAGGGTACAGTATTTTTGCATTGTTTGTACCTGATTTTTTGTGAGAATTCTTTAATAGTTCTCTCAAGTGTTTTTAGAAATATTTTGCTGTCTTTTTCACAATCAACTAAAGATAAAATGTCATCCCATTGAATTTGGTTAGCTGCAGCTACAAAGTTTTGATAATTATTTTTAGGAATTGTGAATTCCTCTAGTACAAGGATGAAAACGTTTTTTGGCAAGATTTCTTGTGACAAGAATAAGATTGTGATCTGATAAACCTGTCAACATATTAAATGATTTTGCAATTCTTTCAGGTCTATTGATAAATATGAGATCGATTTGTGTCTTGGTAGAGTTAGTTATTCTGGTTGGCCCACGTACAATTTGTGTTAGATCAAACCTGTCAGTGATTTGTTTGAGCTTTTTTCTAGAGGATTTGTCCTCCCAGTTGATGTTAAAATCCCCCATAATGATAAGTTCTTTATCAAGGTTGCTTTCTTTTAGCAGCTTCTCAAAGTTTTCATAAAAACTGTTATCTGCAGAGGGAGGTCTGTACATTACGACAAGGACAAATGTGGTGAAAGGGTGATTTTGAGAGCTAAACATTCTAATAAATTGTTTGACCATTTGATTTTGTGACACTGTAATGTGCTTTTTATGTAAACCACCACTCCTCCTCCCTTTTTTGATCCCTCCCTGTCTTTCCTGTAGATGTTTTAACCAGGAATATTCAGAGCTGCCGACAGAGCATTTTGATTAAGCCAGGTTTCAGATAAACATAAAAAATCCAGGTTTGAATCCGATAACAGATGCTGAATTTGCTCACTTTTAGACAGTATGCTTCTAACATTTAGATGTCCACCTAGAAGACCCTTTGGTTTAGCCCTAGGGTCCCACATTGTTCACGAATGATTGACAGTCTGGAACACCTCCCACTTCCTGTTCTTCACAATCCCAGGATTCAGACGTTTCCTGTTTACATTCTGCGTTACTATAGGGACGCGCAAAGCGCCCTTTTTTGAAGTAGTCACAGAACTTTGCGGTCTAGACAGCCCAGCATGTATGGCGTTACCCCCCTCAAGCCCCGACGAAAAACAGGATCCGCCCGACGCCCCCGCGAAGCCACCACACCGACCTCCGTGATCCCCCGAGGACACGTCGCACTCCACCCACGTCGACACTGGCATGAGAAATCTCCGCGTGCCGATCCAATACCTCCGTCTCAGCACCATCACCCCAGCGTCCCCGCAGCAGCATCATGGGAAGACGACGGACACAGAAGGTTAGAGTGCACAAGATTACACTGTAGCGCATCATACAAAGGGCATACCTGTAGGACTGTAGTAGTGCGCTCCTCCAGTGTAACGCGGTGCGGTCCTGGGCATGGATGTATGTCTCCAGATAATATCAAACAGATTGAGATGATCAGTGCATTTGTCCATTGTAGGCGTGAAGTTGTCTTTGTTTTTTTCGGATTTGTTTGTAGAGATGAGGATAAATGAAAGTCATAGCCACAAGGTATTTTCCATAACCAATGCTTGGCTTGACATTATTCTTTGTTTGTTTGTAAAATAGATCCAAACTGCTGAGAAACCTCTTTCTATAAAAGATAAGTTGTTGCTTGTTATCAGCAGTGTTGTTTTTGGCAGCCCTTTTAGTTTTAGTCTTAGTCTTAGTCTTTTGGACAAAAATGCTTTTTAGTTTTAGTCACATTTTAGTCACTTATAAACTTGATAGTTTTAGTCAAGTTTTAGTCGACGAAAACACAAAAAGGTTTTAGTCAAGTTTTAGTCGACGAAAACGCAAAAAGGTTTTAGTCAAGTTTTAGTCAATTTTAGTAAAAAACAAATGTAGTCTTTAACAAATTAATTTAGGTTAAAAAGTATTGGAAATGGACTTAGGTTTGACAGGTTGTAACAAGTGTTGCAATTCATAAAACAACAGTTAACCTTAAAAGCTTTGCATAATAAACTAGACTTTCTCATTGATGGAGATGCAGTGCTGCCAAGCTGTACTTCATGGTCGCATTGGGCAGAAACCTTTTATCCACATATTTCAAGTTATATTTTTTCCATGAATTGATGCTCTTCTAAAATTTCAGCACACTGCCTATTTTCACCATTAATCACAGTAATAAAGGAATGGTTTAAAGTTTAAACAGCAAAAAACTTTGAGCTACTACAACATTACACACAGATAAAGTGGTAACAGTGGAATCACTGTTTTACTCCAAAAAAGCCAGGAATAAAACATTCTTACTTTGGCAATTGTTGCTTTATTTAAGAAATTGCTAAAGTGCAATGAACAACATGCCCAAAATATAAGCTATTGAGGAACACATACTTATGCTCTACAACTTGTGCTTCAACTTGTCTGCCAGTGCAACAACAAGATGCATATTATTTGTAAACACAAACATCATACAACCCTGTCTATCTTTAACTTGTACAAACTCCAAAGTTGCAAACATTCTGAAACAAAATAATACAATAAATAAATAATACTGAGGTGCATTGAGAATAGGTTCTTAGGAATGCATACTTGAATTTAAAGTATGAAACAAACATGACACTTGAAGTGTGTTGAACATAAAAATGAATACGACAATCCCTGAATACTGTAAACACAGTATTTGGTCTTTAAAGAAAGCAAACTAATTTACTAAATAAATAAAAACAACGTTGGTTTAACACAATGAATTAGAGGAGGGCCCTACCTCTAGTGCAGTCTCACAGCAAGCCAAAACAGAATATCACAGTAATCTGTAAAAAAAAAAATTTAAAATTAAATGCTCGTTAAATTAGCCTACTGACCTCGATTCAGTTTCAGGAAAGCACTTCTTTCTAAAATGACTCTTGCTCTATTACGACGGCCACGACTGAGGTCACCTGTAATGCTAAAGACTCTCTCAGCAAATGCTTGAGATGCTGGCATGGCCAGAAGGTCTAAGGCAATAGGTTTTAGGCTCGGATAAACATAATCTCCCTGTGCAGCCCAAAATTCTAGGGCAGTCTCTTGGTTTGTAGGCTGTGACAACTGCTCCTTGAATTTCTTGATTTCCTCCTTGACACACGGCTTTGAGATGGTAGACTTGGAAGGCCGGCTTGGTTTGGACAAGAATCTGAATCTGGGCCGCTTGTTATGAGGCTGCTCTTCTTTGGATTCTTCTCCCTCCGCTGGCTCCTCATCTTCAGCCTCCTCCTCCCGTACAACTGGTGGCACCAATTGAGCAAGATAATCTTCTGATCTTCTCAGAAGTGCCTCTATTTGCTCATCATCATTTTCAAGGAGTGCTTCAGGTGCAACTGTCGGGTCAAGGAAGCATGCAGCAGCAGCGAGAGGTGAAAACTTGGAGTCAGTGTGATCAAGAAAGCAGCTGAACCTCTTGTCCATGTTTGCCTTCATCTTAATTGCCAGGGAAGCGAGGTCCTTAAAGCTAGATCCCTGGGCATGGGGGAACTCAGACAGGTGACCCTGCAGGTCCAGAATGGCAGGCACCACAAGGGATAATGACTGTGTGTCACTCTGGAGCAACTGGGTATGCTCAGCGAAGGGGATGAGTAAATCTCTGAGAGCGGACAGCTTATGCCACTCACTTGACAGTAAATAGTCCCAGCTCATCCCATCCGCAACCTGAACTACTGAGTCCTTGATTTGGAGAAGCCGTGATATCATCTGATATGTGCTGGACCATCTAGTAGGGCAGTCTTTGATCAGGGTTAGTTGACACATCTGCAGCAGTCGCTCAGTTGCCACAGATGACTTGCGGAAGAGCTTAACAAGACCTCTAACTTTGCTCAGCAGTCGGTTGACACTAGTGTCTTTCTGGATCATGTTCACCACAAGTTGTAGAGTGTGTACAACGCAGGGGGTCCTACTCATATCTATGGCTCCAAACCTAGAAGAGACAAAAATACAGAGAAAAATAAATAGTTTTAAGGACATTCAATAAAATTGCCATGAACAATTGCTAAAAAAAAGTGACTATAACATACAAGCATAACTCAAGAGTGACTAACATACTGAAAATTAACAGCAAACTGAAGTAATTTACCTCTGGCGTTCTCTAACAGCCACCTCAGAATCTTCAGGGTCACTCGTCTCGATGGATTCATCCTCGGAGTAGGAGCTAGTGGGCTCATCTGGTTCATTAGACTTGAATGCTGCAATCATGTTGCTTCCATTGTCAGTTATGACTGTTAAAATTTTGTGTTGTGGTATTCCCCAGTCCTCTATGCATCGGTCAATACAATGTTTTATACACTCTGCCGTGTGTGGGTGTGCGATCTGAACAAGTCTCAACAATATGTGCTGTGCTTTGTTGACCACAGTGCAAAAAAAACATGCACTAATTGCCAGAAATGAAGCTGTAAGTCCTTTTGGTCCATATGTCCAGCCCAATTGCTATTTTACGTGCTCTGGCAAGCCGCTCTTTGTACTTTAGTTTTTCGTCATCATAAATCTTGTCAACTAAGTTGTTTATTTTTGTTCTTTTGGGTATGGTCATCCTTTTATCCAAGGTCTCCATCATGTGGATGAAATCTTCATCCTCGACTGTGCAAGCAGGTAGACCAGTGCGTCCAATCCAAAGAGC